>NC_136809.1:23624306-23666806 GCF_951216825.1 Electrona antarctica
TGTTATGGTAACATTTGCAGCTCTTTAAAGGATAACACTGGTTGTTGTTGGTGTTGTTGAATTGCGTTACACGGTAGCAAAAGAATGAAACCTTTGTTTTGTCAACAATAACGTAGTGATGTGCAGTTTGTGCACCCGACCCATTCACCCATACTGTGCAGTATAATGTACATTCAGTACAACCACATAATTCTAGTGTCAAAAAGAAAACTCCAGCTATCTCTAGAGGAATTATCAACTTACTGACGGATGGAAGAGGGTGTTAAGCATTTGCCTACTAATAACATCCACATCTGCCTAGGGATTCAAACTGTTTATCTGCTTACGTAGAAACAAACCCATCTTGGAGAGATGACTGGTTGGAGCCAGAACCACCCACCCACCCATGACATTATCTGTAATCTTCCACAACACAAGCAACGTAAGCACTCCTATCTACTTCTGCAGCTTCCCAGTCTCAGCCTCTCAGTCTGAGGGTAATTGGATCTGGTAATGTTGCCCAGATAAACAAGTCATTCTGTGGGAAGCACGGCGTCTTGTTTTCATTTTAAGGCAGTCGGTCAATTCCTTTACGTTGTTTTTTCATTTGTTTTTACCCAGTCCAGTGGGAGGAGGAGGGAGAACATAGGATATGCCAGTGCCCACGGCTCCTCTCTGATAGGAACAATTTAGTTGCAGTATAGAAGCTAACTAATGCAATAATATGACTACAACCATGTTAGCTGTGAGCTGGAAAGTTGTGTCACCATGAAATGGGAACGGGTCAACTAAACACTCGGACAGTGATGTCGTGCCCCATATGCGAACAACCAACAACGTGAGCGCCTAAGGCCTAAGGCCCCGGGAGTTGCTATAAGCCTGCAGGCTGCGGACAAAACTAATAAATGTGTTTAAAAATGAGGAGAGGGTAGATATAAAATCAAGGTATTTTATTACAAAAGTTAAAACGCCAACACATGTGACTCACAGAACAGTCTTCATCAGCCCTGATGAAGACTCAGAAACATGTTGGCGTTTTAACTTTTGTAATAAAGTACCTTGATTTTATATATACTGTACGCTCTCCTCATTACTTGCGCAAGCAGAGTGTGCAAGTACTGCAATTGGCTGGGTATGTATGTCGGTGTTGTCCACTGGCCAATAAGTATGGTTGTATGTCGGTGTTGTCCACCGGACAATAAGTATGTATGTATGTATGTATGTCGGTGTTGTCCATCGGCCAATAAGTATGTATGTATGTATGTCGGTGTTGTCCATCGGCCAATAAGTATGTATGTATGTATGTCGGTGTTGTCCATCGGCCAATAAGGGACCACCTTTCTTGATGAAGTAACTAAAGTATGTTTGGTGATCGGCTGGGTGTATGTATGTACAGTATGTGTATGTCGGGGTAAGAATGGTGGTCCCTTATTGGCTGTTGATGGTGACGTAACTAAGGTACGTTTCAAGGTTGGTATAAGGTCAATAACGAGTCTAAAGGAGCAGTTGCAATAGACATGAGTTAGTAGGAGTACTTGCACGCTCTGCATGCGCACAAGTAGGCCATGTATGGCGTTCGAGTTGGCACCTCAACAGAGTGCATTTCTAGTATTTTATTTGTGCTTGGATCGCCGCCTTTTCTTCAACATTTTAGTCCCTTTGAAGCACCAGACTAGGCCTACTTTTGTGACTTTTGGCACCTCCATTGAGCACCAGTAGATTTTCTTTTTCGCTTTTAATAAATGTGTTTGCTGTTTGTTTCTACTGAATTGAACTGATCGGGTGGCAAGCGAATGAATATGAAAATTAGAATCACAGAGATTCGTGGCGAATTAGACGAGAAAGAGACCTGTTGAATGTTGTGCCACTGTGGACCCATGTCATTGCAGGCATGATCTACCAAACTAATTTGGCATAGCGGGTGATTTTAGAATCCGCTATGCGCTTTCCCAAACGTGTGTGGGCAAGATAGCAATGTTAGGGATAATGCAACAACACGCCCACGGCCACACCTCCAGCCAACAGGCAGTAAACCAGAGGACAGAGACACATTAGTGAACAAATAAAACAGTATTAGTGCAGTACAGTAGATTAAGTTGAGTGCGGCCTTATATAGCTGTTCTATATGCATAACCACACACTGGTCTATAGGTGTATAAGGAGATGATACTATCAGTCAGAATTGGCTGTTTTTGCCACGATCTGTATCATGATCTTTATGAAACCACACCGACACTGTGTGATCAGACATTGCCTGAATACACTGCATTTCGTTCTGTTCAGGAGTGTCAGACACGTGACTCCTCCCACTGGCACGTGTGAAAC
Source organism: Electrona antarctica (assembly GCF_951216825.1). Lineage (NCBI taxonomy): Eukaryota > Metazoa > Chordata > Actinopteri > Myctophiformes > Myctophidae > Electrona > Electrona antarctica. Next base: position 23,626,611 of record NC_136809.1, read on the forward strand.
CACACTCTGACACGTCCAGTGCTCTCCTGGCTGTATCATTTTACATTTATTTGATAATTTTGTTATTTCTGTCTCTCTCTCTCTCTCTCTCTCTCTCTCTCTCTGATGCACCCTTACACCTGTTAATGCTTACACACCCATTGTCTGTCTCCCTTGATCACTCTTTCTTTCAGTCTCTCTCTCTCTCTCTCTCATTATCTCTCTCTCTCTCATTATCTCTCTCTCTCTCTATCTACAATTTTCTGTCTCGTGTTTGTACTTTCTCTCCGTCAGGCATAGCTGTGAAGTTAGAGGGCAGCAGCTGACACTTGTAGATAACATGCTATCAGTTGTGTTCAGTCGCTCAATCTCTCTCTCTCTCTCTCTCTCTCTCTCTCTCTCTCTCTCTCTCTCTCTCTCTCTCACACCTTTTCTCAATCTGCAGTCTGTCTCAGTTCCCTTTTCTCCATCTCACTCATCCATCCAGTGACTCTATGTCCACTTGCAACAGCACTTGCCACTTACACTAGGCTGCACAATATGATACTGTGATTACCGTTCTTATTGTAAGTCGCTCAGGTTGAAAGTGTCTGCTACGTGCCTAAATTGTAAAAATGTGTTGTCATCGCAGTATAAACATGTGCCATGTATTCACGGATGTTTTTGTTTAGATTAGAAGACAATGCTTCAAGAGGAGGGGGAGGTTCTATTCATCGTAGCAGCTGTAGCCAGGTGCAATATTTTCAGTAAAACATTTGTTGTTGGAGTGGAAATATCCAATCCATTTATTTATTCTTCCTTTTTGTCAGTGTGTAAATACAGTAGGCTTGTCATCATCTGGTTTCTATGTTAGCAGCAAGCCTAAAAAAAAAACTGCACTTTGGCTATCAGTGTGTGCGGCCACTCTTTTGTCTTTTTAAGACTTAACTCTTTAGATGTTTCTGCCGTGAGCTGGCACCACTACCAAGACTGGTGTGCGTTTAGCATCCTCCTGCACAGCAGCAAGCCTAAGGCAGAAAGACATTCAAACAGTACAGTTCAACACACATTTTGTTTACTTACAAGTCATATCATCATCGCAATATTCAATATGTTATCACATATCTCATGTTTTCCTAATATTGTGCAGCCCTAATTCACACAGACGCACGCACGCACGCACGCACGCACGCACGCACGCACGCACGCACGCACGCACGCACGCACGCACACACACACACACACGTGCCAAAATGTCCACTTGCATACTCGGTCAGTTCAAACCAATTACCTGCAGGTCATGTGGTGTGTAAGGAGACGCATGTTTGGTCTTTACAGAATAGATAAGAAGGGTGGAGTAAAAATCATGAATGCAGCATCCAGTCTGCCACAAATGTAATCACACATTGAGCTGCCACCAAACATCAGAGTAAAAAAGCAATTCCAATTACATGGAATTCAATGTGCTCGGTCACCACAAATGTAACATGTTTTCTACAGTATATATTATTTGTATAATTACTAGTCCTTACCCGTTGTGAGATATTGCCCCCCATAAATATCGTTAATTACCGTTCATTTTAACAACATACAAATGCATGGTAGGGAAATGTTTTCATGGCAAGGACTGCAACATTTACAGTTATTAGCCCACAGACCACCAAGTATGACGGACCCCCAGTTTGACATATTTTGTAAGTCGCACAGATCAAATTGTAGGTGCATTTACGTCCAAAATGTGCACAATTTTCAGGTCTGGCTTGAGAAAACTCATGGCTTTTGCAACCTGTGATGTTGTGAGATTAGCTGTTATGTACAACGACATTTGCGCTCTCAATTTGCAATTGAAAGATGGCCTTCTTGGACATCGGACAGAAACTTCTCATAAACTCACACTCCCAATAGACCAATTATTTGTTTACAAACATTGGGACTGGGCGCACGGGTGACTGTTTCATGTAATCAATTCCCAACAGATCTCCAAACCTGTTGTTTTGGGGAGCGCTGGTTTCATCTTATGAGAGGTGGTGTTCTTCTGCAGCCCTTATGCGCGCGCATGCTGTTTCTTATCAGTGTGACGTCGTCTCTTAAGGCGTCTATAGGCTACTACAGTATGTGCCCGTAATGGGATTGAACAAGTTGTGGATGGGATTGGCATATGGTTAGGCCACCCAGCCTGGTGAAGACCTTTAAGAGCAGTGTGCTGTGCTCAGCTCAATGGCATAATGTCAGAAGTGTATCGTCCATTGGGCCACTCAGGCACGGGCCCAGTCAATTGAGATCTGGCCCAGTCTAGCTTCTAAAAGATGTGGGCGAGAAAAAAACGAAACAACAAAAGATACATTCGCAGCCCCTCAGCCCTGTGCATGCAAATTTCTACTAGCCTGGCTTTGGGCAGACACATAAGATCCACTCAGCCCCCAGGTAGGAAGCATGAGTGAATCCACGTTATCAGTCTGCCCAATGCCAGGCTAGCCAACCACAGGAAGCCTCTTTTGTTTTCAAATGGCCCTCACATTTCATTATTGTACAACTACTACAAGATGAAGCCGAAGCAACCACAAGCGAAGAAGAGATTTGTCCAGAGCTGCTGCTCTGGACGGTAGAGTGGCATTGGTCCGACCTAACCTCACAGGAAGCCACGGGTGATTTGTAACCCACAGCACGGGTGATTTGTAACCCTCAGCACAGGTCGGACTAACGAGGGTTTGACTTAAAGGGGAATACCACTAATTTTTGACATTTTACTATGTCATTAATATACCTTAGAGGTGTTGTGTGGAAATAATAAAAAAGTCCATCTGTTCTGTATTTCCTAGAAAAATCATTAACAAAAAAATCATTAACATGGTGAAACACATCTTGATGACATCATCAAGATGTGATTCACCATGTTAATGATTTTTTTCAGACCTCCAGTTCTAGGAAACACAGAATGGGGGGACCTTTTTATTATTTCCACACAACAGCTCTAAGGTATATTAATGACATAGTAAAATGTTGAAAATTAGTGGAATGCCCCTTTAAGGGCAGTCCCCAGACTCCCCACACAAGTGCCCATACCATTCCACAATTTGGGAATTGTGGTCACCTCTTGTCTTTAACTTTTTCGCTGCTATCTACATTTATATGCTATCTATGAGTTTCCCCGGCTGGACATAGCGCGTGGAAGGAACACGTTATTCCGACCAGTTCCTTTTCCCTCCATCAGGCGCCCCAGCTGGCCAGGGGGAGGTAGTTTAGAGACCAGGATTACTGCATGTTTTTTGTGAGGGTACCTATACCCTAGGGGACACGGGGAGAACATGCAAACTCCACACAGAAAGGCCATTTCGCCAACCCCATCTCGGGTATGGGCACTGATGACGCAGAGGAGAGAACACGCCCCCAGCGCCCACAGCGTCCCCAGCGGGAATCGAACCCAGGACCTTCTAGCTGTGAGGTGACAGCACTACCGACTGTGCCACCCTGGACCGTGCCCCCTCAATCATTGATTGAATTGAATCATTGATTTAGTTTAAGAGTTATTCACGTTTTAAGATCCATTAAAATGGAGCTGGACCACTTTGGATGACGGACTAGCCGGAAATTACATTGAATGTTGCCTAATAGACGCTCCTAGGCTGTAGAACGGTGCGCTCTGTTATCAAGTAAGTAATGTTCCGTCTTTTGATTAATCTCCGTCTATGGCGGTCAGGCGTAATTATTTAATAGGACGGAGGTCTCCATCTGGGGCGATAAGAGTGTTAACATTTAGAAAGTTGAGAGCCATCCAAGCCTTAATGTGAATGTCGTTTAGACAATCAAGAAGAGGTGTCAGGGAACTGTTGCTTTCCTCTATTAGGGGCATGTAGATTTGGGAATCATCTGTATTAAGGTGATAGGAGCTCAGTTCTGGGCTCTCCCCATTGACAGAGGAAGAGTAGCGCCCAGGATTACAGCATCTGGTGAAATGTCTGGGAAATTATTTATAGCTTGCATTTTGCAATTAATTAGTCCCTACTAAATTAATTAATTAATCACATGTCACAGGTCAATTTGGACATGGACATTGACGAGTCTCCTACTCATTTCCTTTTCAAGAGTATTGAGTTGTCCTTGAAATGCATCATCATTGATTTCAAGGACAACTCAATACTGTTGAAAAGGTACTATGAGTGTAGGTGTGAAAACTGCAGCAATTGAACCATTTCCTGCTCCTCTGAGAGACACAGAGACAAAGTGACCCACGTGTCACTGTATCAAAACAACAGTTTATTTATTAGTCCTCTAGCTCTGCCAGCTTGGTATGAAGTGAAATGAATTGACTGCAGCGTAGGCCTCTACAGCAAGGACAGCAGCAAGTCAAATTGATATATTTGCCCACCGAGTCACGGACACCAATCTGAAAATGTTTTGGCCCTCATTTTTCAACGTGGTGTAGACCAAATAATGAGTGAGATTTCTGGCATTTATCATTCTAACGTGACTTTTGACTAGTGTAAGAGTTTTTTCTGTCGTAAACGTGCGGGGCAGCATTGTCTGTTATTGGCGTATAAAGCATGGAGTATTACGTTGGTAAAATGATTGTGATGCTGTATTAAACATTTTTAATACCCCCCGCCCCCACAACCACCGCCCCACACACCCAAACACCAACACAACACAACTGACACAATGCTACACAATGCTACATAACACATACACAACATCAATATTTTAAAGCCTGGAGCGTAATGCTGCACAGTGCATGACGTATTTCAGAGAATTTGGGCTTCGTTACATCAAGCGGCCGTGAAGATAATGGCAAGGCCAAAGGTCAAGGAGTGGCATTATGAAAAATGCAATGGGAGCTCAGAGTTATTCGCTCTCTTTGTTCATTTGTGTGTGAATGGGTTGTATCCTCTCATGTAAACATTGTACCCCCCCCCCCCCCCCCCCCACACACACACACACCTACACACATAGACGTCACGTACACTCGCACGCACAACGTCACGTACACTCGCACGCACAACGTCATGTACACTCGCACGCACGCACACACACACACACACACACACACACACACACACACACACACACACACACACACACACACACACACACACACACACACATAGGGAGGTATAGAGGAGTTACAGAAGAAGAACGTATTTGCACCTATTGTGATATAAATGATATTGAGAATGAATTCCATTTTCTTTTCTATTGCCCGTTGTATCATGAGCTACGTCAAAAGTTATTTAACAGATGTAAAAATATAGATCTGATGTGGTTAAGTGACTGAGATGGATTTTCGAACAGAAGATATTTGCATTAGCAGAATATATAGAGAAAGCTTGGGACATGCGGACAAAGAGAAATTATATGTGATGTATTTTATTTTATTTTTATGTTTTTGCTTATTTCTGTTTTTTACAAATACTTGGTGTAACTTCTGTGTGGGAAGTGAACGTGATATTGTTTATTTATAACTTGTAACTTCTGTGTGGGAAGTGAACGTGATATTGTTTATTTATGTTGTTGGTGTCTTATAATCCCGTAAGGGATGGGTCTTAACGACAAGACACGAAAATAAAAAATAATTAATTCATTCATTCACATAGACGTCACGTACATACACACACACACACACACACACACACACACACATAGACGTCACGTACACACACACGCACTCTCTCTCTCTCTCTCTGTGTCTCTCTCTCTGTCTCTCTCTCTTCTTGCTAACTGATCTACTGCAGCTGCAGTGAATGAATATTATCAATTGGAGAGAAGAGATAGCTATGGTGCCATGCAGTAAATCAGCACATGTACTGTAGCAGGAAGAAGTATCTTTGATTGGGAATAAATTACGACAATAAAGGACTTGAATGAGAGTTCAACTAGAACAAGTGTTCCTCGGAGCACAGGTCTCCGCCAGGTTAGGTAGGTTATACAGCACCTTTCCAAAAAATTTGAATATCATGGAAAAGTTGCTTTATTTCCATAATTCCATTCAAAAAGTTTAACTTTCATAGATTATAGGGATTTTCTTTGGGAAAAAAAGAAACCCAGGATTAAACTGAGCAAAATGTGGATGCCCAAAGATAGAGGTGGCCTTGGCCTACCAGATATGAGGACATACAATATGGCTAAATTGTCTAAACACTGGAGTGGGTCAAATTCTGAATTAGACTGGGTAACCATAGAGAGAAGCTTGGCTTCACCATTCCGCCCAATTGATGTTCTGTCACAGTCAGTGAGGAGGAAGCCCAATCTGAATCCGATAATTTCACACTCAAGGAGTGTATGGGGGAAAATTCATAAAGAGTATAAAATCTTACATTATAAACAACTATACTCATCACTCTGGAATAATCCTAAAATACGTATTGGAAAGAAAGAGATATATTGGAAAAAATGGCAAGCAGCAGGACTTAATACTATTGGTGATCTATTTGAAAATGGAGCTTTTTATAACTATAACTCAGATTTAAAAGAGAAATTTGACCTTGGAAATGATGGTACATTCTGGAAATATTTACAAATGAGACACTGTCTGGGCAGTACTCTTGATACTGTTGCAAATTCACTAGTTGAATATCTAAAATTACCACATGAAGCTCATACTGCATCTGTTTTTTACAAAATGTCAAAAGAACTGCTGGAAGGTACATGTGACAGTCTCAAATTGATTTGGCAGAATGATTTGGGGGTTGACATTGAAAATGAGCATTGGAGAAGAATTATAGCAAATGTAGGAAGTGGAATTAGAGAAGCAAGAGGAAAATGTATTCAGTATAAGATTATTCATAGATATTATTTTACACCAACTAGATTACTTAAAATGGGAATCGCGGATAATAACACATGTTGGAAATGCAAAGAAGAAATTGGCACATATATGCATATGATTTGGGACTGTCGCATAGTATACCCTTTCTGGTGTAGGGTACTGGAATTCCTTGAGAAATGGGTGGGATTGACATTGCCCAGAGATCTGCGGCTCTGTCTATTAGGGGACAGAACTGCTGTCCCTGGCATATCTAAAAAATATTTCACTATTATAAAGGTTGGACTTGTTACCGCTGCCAGAATACTGTTGCGTCATTGGAAGGTCCCCAGAACACCTGGGCTTAAAGAATGGAATGAAGAAATGATCAAAATAACATCATATGAATATATGTTGGGCAGGGTAGATGCAGAAAGCAAAATGGGAGACATGGGATGAGTTATGGATGTATATTATGAACCTTAAATTATTTCCTTGTTGTTATTTTTCTTGTTTTTATTTTTTATTTTTAACTGTTATGTTTCTTGGATCTGTAAGGTATGTTGTAATGTTTGTAATGCTGCTTTGTACTGAACCTAGATTTTGTACGATTTTGAAAAACAAATACAATTTTGAATTATAAAAAAAACTTTCATAGATTATAGATTCAGTGCACACAACGTAAAAGATTTCAAGTATTTATTTGTTTAACTTGTCGTAATGTTCATCGAGTTCATCGTCTCTTGGCGGCGTGGGCGCGTACCACGTTATCACGCACAAAAGCCCAAGACCTTAATATAGGGTCTTGTGAGTGTATAACATGTTTTTTCTGTATAAATGGAGCATCGGAGATTGATTGATTGATTGATTGATTGATTGAGTTCAGAGCTGAGGGTCTTTTCAACCTGCAGTTGGTTCCTGTCCGAGACCAGCAGTGCTGAGTCATCTGCGAACATGTCATGTCGTTTACATATATTAGGAACAGTAAAGGCCCTAGTATGCTTCCTTGTGGAACGCCACAGCTCACTGGGAGGGGGGGGGGGCAGTGTTCCGTTCACCTCCACCATCTGTTCTCTCCCCTCCAGGTAGGATTGCATCCAGCTCACTGATGTGCTATCAAAACCAATTGCTTTTAGCTTGTTAACCAGTATGGAGTGGTTCACGGTGTCAAATGCCTTTTGGAGGTCCAGCATGACCATGCCGCAGTATTTGCCAGCATCCACCTCGTGTTTGATGTGGTCGCTCAAATAGAGGAGGCATGTGTCAGTGGAGTGGGATGTTCTGAAACCAGATTGGAACTCGTACATTAATTTATTAGTGGCAAGATACTTTTCAACCTGTTCATAGACTATTTTTTCCATCACTTTCGAGATGGAGCTTAGAATAGAAATAGGGCGGTAGTTGCCGGGTTCAAATTTACTCCCTTTCTTGTGCAGGGGGGTTACTTTGGCCAGTTTAAAATCTTGGGGGACCTGTCCCTGTTTGATGGAGAGGTTTACTATGTGAGTGATGATTGGAGCTATGGAAATGGATGAGTCTCTGAGAAATTTGGAGGGAATATTGTCATGGCCAGTGGCCTTGTGGGGTTGGAGGGCACTCAGTTTTTTAAGTACCTCCTCAGTTGTTACCATTGCCATTTTAAAATCATCTTTACAAACACTCCAAAACGCCCAGAGTGGGAGGGCAGTTTGTTAACCAGCGTTGTTGCAATGTTTGTAAAGAATATGTTTAAGTAGTTGGCTACATCAAGCTTGTCAGTGATGAGGGTGTCATTCGATTTTATGTTTATGTTTGTAAACCTGGTTTTTAGTTTCTGACCACAGCCTAGTTGGTTGTTTAGTAGCTTCCAGAGCTCCCGAGGATTGTTTTTGTTTTCCTCAGCTTTATCATTGATAAAGTTTCTTTTAGCTGATTTGGTCATGGCAGTTACACTGTTTCTTAGCTTGTTTCGTTGTGTTTTTAGGATGCCCAGTTTGGTTTGGAGATCACTGTCGAAGCGCTTGGCTAGCTTGGACTTGCATTTAAGAAGTTCAGAGCATTTTTTGTCTCTGGCTTTCATTGCAGTCAGTATGTCCGAATTCATCCATGGCTCCGAGCGGGTTTTGACCCTGATGGTTCTCAAAGGAGCCATGTTGTTTAGTACTGATGTAAATTTGGTTTTGAAGCCAAGCCATGCTTCTTCGACTAGTGAGCTCCTGAGCTCATCGGACCAATCCAGATTCTTCAGTTTAAGGTTAAAGGCCTCGTGCCTTCATATGCGTATTCTGAAGCAAATTAGCTGGTTAAAATAACCCTCTTTTCCATTATATTCTATTTTTTTGGAAAGGTGCTATATTGTAGCCTCCTGATTTGCTCCAAAAAAGTGTTTTGTAAAAATCCACCTGCAGGTGGTGCTATAACAGGCCAATGTGAAAAGGGTGGGGTTTATTCCTCGGCCTAGTAGGGATGTGCGTGCACGTAAACTGCACGCTGCGTTCATGATTTGAGGCATTTTGTTCTAAACGGGCCAGTCATGCTGCAAATTTTAGATCATCATAAATCAATCAGGTTGGAATATGAAAAATCAAACAGATCTGTGTTGATCACACATGACTATAAAGATCATGTGTAGCGAGTAATATCAACAATGTGTTTTATAAAGTCAGCCTCCTGATGGCACTATAACAGGCAGATGTGAAAAATGCAGGGTTAAGGTTTTTCCATGGACTCTAGGGAGTATGTGCATACAAAGTTGTACACAGATCCTTGCAGTTATACTGTATGTAAAAACACAAATTGGCCTGTTATAGCGCCACCATGATGCTGATTTGAAGATTGCCATTTCTTCCTCAGCCTAGTAGGAATGTGTGCGCAAAATTTCATGGAAATCGCATCACTTCGCACACAGAGGCATTTTGTTCAAAACAGACCAATTCTGCACACTTTGGAAGCCAATCAGGATGGAATATGGAAAATTGGACAGATCCGTGTTGATCACATCACTATAGAGATGTGATGTATGGATAAAATCTGTACAAGTAATATAAAGAAATGTGTTTTGCAAAGAATCTGCCGCTTTAACTGGCCGTTCTGGAGAATTTGGGGCAGAGGTTTGGAATTGGCATCCAGGGAGTGTATGTGCACAGTTTGGCATTGACCGGGCAAACAGTGCCAGAGATTTACTGTACACGGACGGACGGACAGACATGGTGCAAAACAAACAGAGAGAGAGAAAAGAGGAAATAGTACAGTGAGATAGAGAAAATAGTTAAAATGAGGAGAATGTTACAGAAGATTAAGGAATAGAGAGGTGATAGAGCCACAATGCTCAGAGGACAATGGGAAATTAGGGTAGAGATGTGGTAAATGATTCATTAAAGTAGCTGCTAAATGTTAATATTTCATATGCGTGAAGTGAATAAAAATGTAGTTAAACATAACTGATCACAGGAGCTGTTCTATGTAAAATGTAAACATGTTCAGTGTATTCAATTTATTTTGTACAGTGTCAGGGTGATGAATATTTAGACCTGTCTAGACTGGCTATATAACTGTAAAGTGGGTGCATTTTAACAGAGTGATTAAAAACAGGAACCAAGTTATACCGAATAATTATGTAAATGCACTGAGCCAACTTCAACATCCAGCCGTTGGCCTCAATCTCCATGGCTGCTCTATAACCTCTAGTGAGGACCTTCCTTGGTATCTCTCTGCCAATAAATTAAATTCTCTTTCGATTTGCTTCTGAGCGCACCAGAGGGCGGATCACCGCAGGTGTGAACGCAAAGAAGTTGGTATTTGGCACATGACGAGGAAGGAGACAGCATTATTACACAGCATAAAGATGTCAGACGTGGTCTAATGAAGAGATAGAAGCCCTTATTGCAATGTGGCCAGATAATCACATTTGATACAAAAACCATGCAGCGTAGGCTATACAGGATATATTGAGAGAATGGAGGCGATTGGGTTCAATCGCACATTTGCACAATGCCACATAATATTAAAGTAAAGAGTTTGTGCTACATAAAAATCTGTGACAGTAGTGCAGGTGATGAGAAAGATAAGTTCACATGGGGGGCACACGTTAGTCCGACATCCCAGTAATCCGACACCCCATAAATCCGACTACCTATAGGATTTGGGTTTAGTCAGATTTATGGGTGTCGGATTGGACGTAATATTAAGAGCAACCATTATCTGATGATTCTAAATTGTACTGGTCATAGTATGGTGCAGTACCACACGGGGCTCAGGGGTAGAGCGGCTGTCTTGGAATGGCTATCGAAAGGTTCCCAGTTCCCAGCACCTAAGGCGCTATATAAAGACACCGGTTACCATTTACGGCAACTAGGGACAGATTAGCCCCCACGAGGACCCCTGGGCCGATAATGTTTTAGGGCCCCCCCCCTAATGAATGGCCCCAGGAGCCCTTGTCAGGGCCTCAAACGCAGTACAGCGTGGTCCAGTGTCCCCGAAGGGCCCCTGAGAGCCAAGGGCCCCGACCCCGCCAGCCCTGTGGCTTATTTGGCCCTAAGGGCAACACAGTGTCAAGGGAGTATACCAGAATGAGCTAAGCCGATCATCATGTTAATAACTAAATGATGAGAAAGCCTATAAGACTACTGATATTTTCTCAGCCTAAATAATCACAACGCGTGTGCGTCCTCAATAGAATATGTGCCCATGTGGATCTCCCCTGAGCTGAAGCGGCCCCTCTGGCAATGACAATGATTGAGCAGCTATAACATTATAGGACGAATGGCAAAAGTAGCTGATCTACATGCCCTTGTAGGGTGCATTTGGGCGTGAGCAGGGAAGGCCTCGGGAATATAAAGGTGTTGAGTCCACTCAACAAAGAAAAAAAAATAGCAATCACCCTTCACTCTTCAGGTTGATAAAGACCAGCTATCGCGATGGTGTCTATAATCACCATGTCGTAGTTTATTTCACAATGGCGTCAATTATCGATTGCCTAATCGGACATAACAAAACCTTTCTCTCTCTGTCCACTGCATTTTGATGCACATCCTGATTGTTTGCTGATGGGCATTGTTAGTTGATCTTGGCAAACAAGATAGAGCATACTCTACAAACACCTGGGCATCACTGGAACAAGGCCCCATGAGTCCACTGATAATGCAGAGAGCAGGTTGTCTGTGGCATACATGTGTATTTGAATGCTTATAAAAAGAATGTAGTCGATTGATCTTGGTGCACGCACGCACGCACGCACGCACGCACGCACGCACGCACGCACGCACGCACGCACACACACACACACACACACACACACACACACACACACACACACACACACACACACACACACACACACACACGGCCCAGCGGAGCTATTAGCAACAACACAAAAAAAAAAAAAGAAGCTAGCAGACAATAAACTGTGTAGCACATGAACAGGGTCAGCACCCCAGGATGTTATTGCTGTGTTAATAAAGTAGAGAGGGTTAGCCTGGCAACTAGCCTGCGTCTCACTCAGCTGCATGCTAATGACCACATTAACCGCCAGTTAGGGCCGCCAATCGTAAAGTTCCCGTGCCAAATGTCAGGCAGCAAGAAGAGACCATCAATCAGTGCCATGTTGGGAGTGGTGAGATGACAGAAACTCCTGAGACGGGAGCAAGGGAGATGGGATGAAAGCTTAAACCTAATTGAGTGCAAGAGTTAATTAGATGTGAGTTAACGAGGAGATATATATCAGGTGGAGAAGGTTTCTATGAAAATTTGGAATGATCTTTCCACTTGTTTCTACTAGGATGCTATAGTGTATACTCAGGAGGATATATATAGGTAGTGCAGATCTGCAAAATTGTAATGCAAGTAATGCACACCTAAATGTAAACGTGTGTCTGTGTCCTTGCGTGCGTGTGTTAGTGAGTGCGTGCGTGCGTCCGTGCGTGCGTGCGTGCGTGGGTGTAAGCAACCGCACGTTATGGAACAGTAATCTTGGCATCCTACTATAAATGTGCCACGTCTCTGTGTGCGTACGTGTGTGTATGGTTGTAATGCACGTAACTCGAGAACCGTTTGACCCACCGACTTCAAATTCGACACACGGTATCGAGTCGGTCGGACCCACGCTTCTCCAGAACCACCACAAAAGGCTCTGCTCAGGCTCTGCCAGTGGGCCTAATGAGGCCAACTGCTTTCACCTGGGCCAGGCTCTGCCAGTGGGCCTAATGAGGCCAACTCCTTCAGGGCTGGACTGGCCACAGGTTGTACCGGGCATATTCCCGGTGGGCCGCGACCGCCATGATTAAAAAAAGAAAAAAAAGTGTTTTTTTTGACAGGCAGGCAGGCCAATAGGCGGCAGGCCACCAGGAAAGGTCCAGGCGTGCTGCCATTCTGCCAGTGCCATCATGATAATTTCACTGTACCTGTATCAGTGAGTGACAAATAAACCCTCTACAAAGGGTTGTGTAGTTGTCTGTTGGTTTGTATCATTTATGTTGTTCTGTAAAAGTGGTGGTATAGGGCTTGTTTGTTTGTGTGTGCCTCGACGGAGTGGGCGGTAGAGTTTCTGCTATCTGCGCGCTAGTTGTGGTGGGCCGGTCTGGGCCAAATTCCCACGAAAATGACCGGGCCGAATTTTTGTCCCAGTCCAGCCCTGCTTTCACCTGTGCAATTTCCAGCCTCTGCCTCAACTAATTGAGGCTCAACCAATCAGGCTCTGCCAGTGGGCCGAATTGATTGCCAAATACACTTTTCAGTTTGTAGTCTTCACACACAGGCACACAGGCAGATACACAGATCTCCATGTGGGACACCGGCTGAAGAGTGCTATGACAACGTATATCATTAGGTTCCCAAGTTGCATCGTTCCCAAGTAGGCCGGTGGCTGACTGCGACGGGCACGTACAGGTCTAGTCTAACTATAAATGTGCCATGTCTCTGTCTGTCTGTGTGCGTGTGTGTACGGTTGTAAAGCACGTAACTCGAGAACCGTTTGCCCCACCGACTTCACATTCGACATACATGTCCCACACCACCACAGGGAGTGCAATGCCCGGCCACCGACTTCATATTCGACACACACGTTCCACACCCCCGCAGGGAGTGCCCGGACTCGAGTCGGTCGGACCCACGGTTCTCCAGAACCACCACAATAGGCTCTGGTCAGGCTCTGCCAGTGGGTCTAATCAGCCTAAATCCCCTCACCTGTGCGTGTCTTATAACATTAATTTCATGCGAAAAAGGAGAAAAGAAATGTATATATTTAAGCAATATTACACGAGAGGGGGTAGTTTTAACATCAATAATGCACTTCTGCGTTTCTTTCGGAACTCGCCCACAGAGTGTAATATTGCAATTATACAACAGTTACCCTTAAAACTAAGAAAATCCCTGATTGTTTTTTTTTTTAATGACAGATTTAGCCACTACGACCATAAATGTCCCAATAAACTAGCTATAGGCCTAGCCACCAAGTCTGCCTAGAACAGAGCAGCAGAATTCTATGTTTTGATTTGCCGTTCCATGATGCTGGTTTGAAGCACGGCTGTTTCAACCAATCAGATTGCTTCCTCGAAATGACCTGTTATATATTTCACACCATGTTGTACCTAAATGTGAAGAACCCAAACCAGGAAGGAGCTGCATGCATTCATAATAGAATGATCAAAGTGTTTAGATGTGTGCTGCTGTATACTGCTATTACTGTACAACCTTGACCGAAAATATATACACAAGTAACTGCGGTTGAATGGGACCAAGGTGTTAAAAGGATCAGACACGTGTCAATACTCATGGTCAATACTAAGAATTCCATCAATGCAGTAAACAGCCTTAGTTTGTAGTCAATACCATGCATCAATGCATCTACAGAGAGCCTGGCAACTCCATGGGGATCACTGGCCATGGTGAAAAGTAAATTGAATCTAAGCTGTAATGTAGATGCACGCATGCACAGTTTGCACACACACAGCATGCACAGACTCAGAATCATTTACATGTTTATTATATCTTTCTCTCATTCTCTTTAACTCACACAGAGATGCAGATATTTGCATACACACATGGACGTCGATACTTTCAGTCTATTTCACACACACAGACTTCTGCATTGGCATAATACCTGGATTGAATGAGTGGACATTTTATTGCAAAAAAGTTCTACTCACCTATGTTGCACCGTTGATCCGCCTGCTATGCCCATATTGAGATCTCTGTATCTGTCAGTCCTTTTCCCTTTTATGCCCATATATGTAGACCCCAGATGTCATCATGCTCATATAAGGGCTTTACCCCTTTTGTGCCCATATATGGAGCTGACTGATTGGTTTGGGCCTGATGCCATATGGTGACATGAGCGTGACGACGTGGTCCACCTGCTCACACAGAGTGAGCGGGTGGAGTATTCAAGTAAGGCAGAGTCAATAAACCGTGATAATTCCAGGTATGCAAACTCTGAAGAAGTCAGTTCATTCAATTATGACTAACTAGACAAGGCTGACATCTTTTTGAATGGATACTTTATTGCATGTTCTACTGTATTGTATATCACACAATCAGTGTCATAGGAAAGAAGGGTTTGTTACTTACTGCTGCTTGTACGCATATGCCATGCACCGCCAGGGTTAAAAATGTTATTTTATTCAAAACTCAGTTTCTTTTGTATCCATCTCTTCTATAGTAAATGTATCTGACATTGCTATACTGTTTAACTTGTGAACTGTTCTAAATCTAATCCTGTCATAAAAGCACAGAATGCATGCAGGGTATAGAGCACTATACAAAATGCAACCAATCACAGGGAGAGCTGATTGGCAGTTTGGCACCCACCGAGCAATCTTTGTAGACCCACACACACTGACACATTGACTTGGACCTACACTTTCCTCCCTGGGTGGGAGGGGCTGGAAGGAGTGCCACGGTTTGTGATTTAGTGAGACGGGCCGTCAGTGGGGTAGGGAGTGCTCCGCTGTGTTCATTGTATGGGGACAGGGATTTACTATTCTGTGTCGGATTGCAACTCAGTCAGCTCAAGCGAACTTCGCAATGTTCAACATGGCAACTTAAGCTCGCTCGATGGTGTATTTTGTGGCTGATGTTCACTTGAGACGGCACGCCTCCATCGTGGTCTAAAACTATAGGGGGCAAAGGTCCCGCCCACCCGGGGAGGAAAAGCTAGTTCGCGACTTGGACATCTGTCTTGATCACATGACTATGATTTAAGGAGGCATGGAATAGAGGGGACATTGCCTACTTAAGATATGACCGCCTTGTGACCCATCCACCTAGGGAGCGAGGGGCTGTGTCGCCCACGCACTTGTCCTCCACCCCATCCTGAATGAAGAGGAGTGGTATGTACAGTAGGACTCAGAGATGAGGACCTTCTGTTTTTATTTTTATTTATTTTTATTTTTTAATGTCAATTAAACTACCGAAAAAAGGATTAAGGTTTGCTCATTTAAACGTCTGTAGTTTGAAGAACAAGGTTCAAGAATTATGTTCTATTCTACACGAAAATGATATTCATATTATGGCTGTGTCAGAGACTCACCTGGAAGAAGCCATAGATGATGTAGCTGTTTCAATTCAAGGTTATAATATATTCAGATTGGACAGAGACAGGTATGGGGGAGGTACTGCTTTCTACATTCAAAATCATATTCCAGCTAAAATTAGGAAAGATCTAGGTATGACTGGAGTAGAAGCCTTATGGCTCCAAGTTCATATCCCACATTTGAAACCTATATTGACATGCTGTTGTTATCGGCCACCATGCTCTAATGCTGAATATCTGAATAACATATGCATGATGCTGGAGAATGTGGTTGTCCAGTAACTGCACATTGAAAAAGAAGTTGAGCAATGCAGCTACATTGTGCAACTTGTCTCAAGTCATAGGTGTACCCACAAGAATCAGTGTCAACAGGGACGGAATGGTCACGTCAACATGCATTGATCACTTTTTTACAAATTGTTCTGAGAAATGTTCTAAAGCTGTGTCGGTACCTGTGGGCTTTAGTGACCACAATATTGTCGCTTTAACTGTGAAAACAAAGGTAATTCATAGAAGAACATATAAAACCTTTTTAGAAAATTATTTTATTTCCGATGTAGAAAATATTGAGTGGGATACTGTGCTTGAGAAGATGCAAGTAAATGCTGCACTAGACTCTTTTATGGATTTATTTTCTACATTGTGTGATAAGCATGCTCCAATTAAGAAGCTCACTGTTAGATCACTTAAAGCACCTTGGCTAGATGACGAATTGAGAAACAGGATGAGAGAAAGAGATTTACTGAAAAAGTCTGCTATCATGTCAGGTAATGTAGCAGATTGGCAAGCCTACCGCTCACTAAGAAATAAAATAACTGTGTCAAAATAACTGTGTCATGGAGACAGTAAAACACTTTGGAGAGTACTTAATGATGCTATGGGTAGAAGTAAAATGGCCAAAACACCCTCATTTATTGAACTGAATGGAGAATTCATTACTAAACCTTCTGATATAGCAAACTACTTCAATAATTGAGTACCACAGACGAATAACAGTCTAAGTCCACACTATTGATCCATAATATATAAATGATAGATAAGGGTTCAGGACAACAAGGCCTTTTCGTGGAGGGGTCAGTCTGAAATTTGGACTTAGACTGTTTTTCGTCTGTGGTACTCAATTACTTCCTCAGTAAAGTGAACACACTAAGAAATCAAATGTTGCCTGTGAGTGGTGGGCTGTCCAAAGCTATAATACAAAATCATATTATGTGCGAGAAGGATTGTGTGTTTGAATTCAAGCCTATCAGTGTTGATTGCAGGGTAAAGCTACTTCATACAATTAAGTGTGATAAACCTTGTGGGTTTGACAACATCGACGGCAGACTGCTTCAGTTATCAGCTAAATCAATTGCTAAGCCTGTAGGCCATATTTTCAATTTATGTTTTAAGGATTGTGCTTATCCTGATTTGTGGAAAATTGCAAAGGTTACTCCTCTGTCAAAAAACAGCAGGGAGCCATTTACAGGTCCAAACAGTAGGCCCATCAGCATTCTGCCTGTTTTGATTAAGCTTCTGGAGGGAGTTATGTTTAAGCAGATCCAGCAATATTTTGCAGATAACAACTCAGATTTACAGCATGCATACAAAGCAGGTTACTCTACAAGTACTGCACTGACATGTCTTACTGATGAGTGGTTCAAACAGATTGACATGAAGTCAGTCGTTGGAGTGGTGCTCTTGGATTTCAGCGCAGCCTTTGACCTTATAGATCATGAGCTACTACTCATGAAACTATCAGCATATGGATTCAAAGATTCTGCAATTATTGATATATTGAAGGGCTATTTAGTGAACAGGAAACAATGTGTTATGTTCAATGGTTCCCTTTCAAAGATTGAGACACTTAAGTGTGGAATTCCGCAGGGAAGCTGTCTTGGCCCCCTTCTTTACTCTTTTTTTGTAAATGATATGCCACATGTATTAAAATATGCAGGTATGGGGATTTATGCGGATGACACGACTATGTATGCATCGTCAGAGAGTATTGAACACGTCAATGAGGTGCTTCAACTAGAGTTAAACATGGCTTCTGAATGGATTATGGAAAATAAGCTGAAGTTGAATGTCTTAAAAACTAAATGTATTGTAATTGGTTCTAAATATGCTATCAGGACAGATCAGAAATTAAGCCTCTCTTTGCAGGGTGCTGCGATTGAACAGGTTAAAGAAGTTAAACTGTCACTATTGACCAAACACTGTCATGGTCCACTCAGATCAATAATACAGTGGTGAGGATGAGTAATGGCATCTATGCCATTAGTGCTCATCTGCTAACTAATACAACAATCAGACTAGTCATACAATCTCTAGTTCTGTCAAATCTGGACTACTGTCCAGGTTATCTGGTCTAGTGCATCAAAGCAAGAACTTGGTAAACTTCAGCTTGCTCAGAACAGGGCAGCAAGACTAGCACTTCATTGCTCTGTCAGGACTAGTGTGGATGCTATGCATGCCAGGCTGTCATGGATGATGGTGAATGAAAGACTGGCATACAGCCTTATTCTGTTTTTAAAGAATGTACATTCCTCACAGAAACCCTTCAGTTTGTTTTTACAGTTATTACCTGCAAATGAAAGACATGATTACAATACTAGACATGCACTAAATGGTCACTTTACTTTTCCTCTGCCCAAAACCAATGCACTTAAGAAAACAGTCATGTACAGAGCCATTGCATACTGGCGTGTGCTCCCCCCACATTTGACTCTAACAAGAAATAGACCTACATTTTATTTCAAAAGGAAACTCAAGGCAGCAATAATAAGAAAGGAAATTATATTAAATTAGGTTCTTACTATATATTATATTTTCGGACTGACAAATCTGACAAATTATTTTAATTGTACTGTTGTAAAATTTGTTTTTTAGGTTTGTGTGTTTGTTCAGAAACATGGATCATGCTGTACTGCATTTTATGATTTGTATTGTGATTGTGATTTTTGCCTGGACCCCAGGAAGAATAGTCTCCACTACGGTGTAGACTAATGGGGATCCTTAATAAACTAAACTAAACTATAAAGATAATGTGTACCGATTTATGTGATGTTTGGACAAAATCTGTAGAAGCTATATTACTTTTTCATTTTGCTAAAATCTGCCTCCTGGTAGTGCTATGAAAGGCAGATGTGAAAAATGCAGGGCAGATCTGCTTTTCCTTGGCCTAGTGAGAATGTGCATGCAAATTTTCACGGCCAACACACAAGTTCATGATTTGAGGCATTTTGTTCAAAATTGACCACTCATGCAAACTTTGGAAGCCAAGCCAATCAGGATGGAATAAGAAAAATCGGACAAATACATCTCAATCACAGTCATTTTGTTCAAAATTGACCACTCCTGCAAACTTTGGAAGCCAATCTTAGCCAATCAGGATGGAATAAGAAAAATCGGACAAATCCATCTCGATCACATATAAGAGATACTGTGCGTGCGTGCGTGCGTGCGTGCGTGCGTGCGTGCGTGCGTGCGTGCGTGTGTGTGTGCGTGGCCTCCAGGGAGTGTGTGCGTGCGTGCGTGTGTGCGTTCCCCAGGGGGGGGGGGGGGGGGGGGGGGGGGGGTGAACAACGCAGGAAAAAGAAAGAAAGCTTTTGCCACAAAAAGTACAGGTAAAGGGTGTTCTTCTGTGAGGAAAAAAGTATACATGAGAGGACTAATCTATCAGATTGATAGAGTATTCTCAAATTGAGTTCTGAGTGGCGGACGTACAGCAGACTGAAGGAATTATATATATTTTCTGGTTTTGTGTAGCTAAGCAAAGCTAAGAAGCTTTGCTTTAGCTACACAAAACCAAACAGAGATCACTAGATTGTAAGACAAGACTCAACGAGTAGGAATCACTATATTAAACCAAACTACTACAAACCTGCATCGCTACATGTTGACACTCATACCCTAATGGGGCAATGATTTGTTTTTAAGAAACAATAAGGTACAAGGTACAAAACAGTTACGTTACATCTCCGTCTAGGGGAAAATGGGATACAATGTAGGGAGTGAAACCCATGTTTAGTTTTACCATAACATAGCTCTACTTACAGAAATTAAAGCCAACCCAAAACAAATGACATGGAGCAACTCAGATAAATATACTGTATATATAATCATCCTAAACCTAACCTTGATTTTGAGACACTAACCTAATAGCCTGGCCCAGCCTGTGTGATTTCTGGTCTAGAGGGGCGGGTTCTGGCGAGTACAAGGTGGGATCCTATTGGTGCCGACGTGTCCACGGTGGTGGATCCTATTGGTTCACCAATCTGGGTACCGAGGCTACTACCTAAATAACTCAAAACCAACAAAACTCTAATTCTGCTCTACTCTAACCTAACCTAATCTAACAAAACATGATTATTAGAGATGTCCCGATACTGTATCGGTATCGGAAAAGTATCGGTTACGGCCCTGATTTGTCATATCGGGTCATATCTGCAAATATGCCAGTCTAACCACCGATCCGACACCAGGGTAAGAGGTTGACACTATGGCAGGTAAATAAAATGTTGGGGCATGTGGAGTTTATTTTCGAGTGGCCCAAACTGCAAGTGCACATATGAGTAAGGAGTCTGCTATAAACACAACACAAGATAAATAGCTAGATAGCTCTAAACACAACACGAGATCACAACACTGGTATCGGTATTCGGTATTGCTGTCGGCTAACACAGAAATTGTGATATCGGAATCGGATCGGAAACGAAAAAACTGTATCGGGACATCCCTAATGTTTATATCTGCTCTCGCATAACAACATGATTAAAGGCCTCACAGGGGGGTCATGCCTACGCTCCCAACACAGCTTGTCACATTTGAACAGAATGGTAATGGGCTGTATAGCACACGTGGGATTAAGGAGGCCACCTGCCCATGTTTGATTTGATTTCCCTTTGTGTGTGGAGTCATCACATTGAGCTTTATATGTCTGATTCTCACTAATCCGCTCACTATTTCTTCAGTGATAGCAAAGCCCCCGTGAAACTGTGAGCTATAGCCTATAGGGACAGTTAAACACGGTGGGGAAAAGATTCAGCCCAATCTGATCAGTCTGGTACCTACAGTGCGACACTGTAAAAACACGCATACAGTGCAGAATAAAATAAATGTGAAATGTAGACTTTCAAAAGAAAATCGGTGTCATCCTGCCACACTATTTGACGAAGGTGCGCTGTCACTCTGTCCGGCCTACTACTATACTACCCACACACACACACAAGCCTCCACACAAGCCTCCACACTACGCATAAATATATCCTGACTGCATTCCATGCCATCTCGACATTTGGACTTAAACCACCCCAAAACCAACTGGGCTTTATAGGAACTGCAAGTATCTGACAAAAAAGTCACAATACCAACGTATTTCTTCATATTATTTTTTTCATTTCCCAAAAGGTTTTGGAGTTAGCTACTCTGCCCAACAGCAGAGATATATTGTATTGACACATTGTACATGTTTGGGATAATGGGGTGACTTCTTAGCAATCTGTAGTAACATATTCTCACTCACTCACTCACTCACCTACTCACTCACTCACTCACTCACTCACTCACTCACTCACTCACTCACTCACTCAACACTAATCTGAAATGTAAATCTGCTTTCTGGACACAGTTAAATCCAGTGTGAATTAGAGTGTACAACTTGATTTATGTTTTCATTTCTGCACACTCAGAGTTAAATTCGCCCTCAGGACTGTGTGCATATTATGAGATAATTACCTGACTGTAACTTTTCAGCTTCAATATTCCAGACCTTGCCTGCACCATTACTTCACGTGTAGTTTCTCTCTCATCCAGTCCAACCCTCTCAGGAGAATTCTTGTGCAGAGCTTCGCTGGGAACAGCAGCAAAGGTCATTTTCTGTGACTCGTATTGTTCCCCAGACAGTGATGTACAGAGTACACGACAAGTACTGAGGCACAGATGGATGGCAGAGTTGGGGAGTTGTCCTTTTGATGTCCGGAGTAATGCTGCATGTACGCTGTATCATTCCTCTGTCCCTGCAGGTGTTGTACTGTATCTCCTGTTGCATTCTTTATTCTGTACCTTATACTGTACTCATTAGACTTACTTTGACTCACGATATACTTGACATGAATGCAGAGTCAATTTTAAGGAACGATTATGGAGGAAGTGTAAACATGGCCAATGACGATGGTACAATACATTTAGGATTATCAATACAAAGTTTCACACATCCAAAGTGTTTATTTGTCACTCACTCATAAAAGGATTGGGCATATATAATGAGAATAATTCAGGTTAAACCCACCAGTGTTGATTTTGACAGCAAAGTTTGATTTTAGTTTTAGTAATAGTCTTTTGAATAGTTTTAGTCACATTTTAGTCACCTAGAATGTTTTAGTGTTAAATGGTAAATGGTGCATTTATATAGCGCCTTTATCCAAGGCGCTTTACATAGATTGTGCATTACATTCACCCATTCACACACACATTCATACACCGATGGCGGCGGAATCCATGCAAGGCACCAACCAGCACATCAGGAGCAATTAGGGGTTCAGTGTCTTGCTCAAGGACACTTCGACACTAACTCTGGGGGAGCCCGGGTTCGAACTGGCAACCTTGCGGTTACCATACTCTACCCATGAGCCACTGCCGCCCCCTGTAAGTCTAGTTTTAGTCGATTAAATCTACAGTTGACTTAGTCGAAGTGTGTTTTGGCGGGCCTTGATGCCATTGTAATGGCTGATTTTACACTTGCTGAAAATAGCAGATCTACAAGTTCACAACACGTCACAGCGCGACGCGTTGAGCTTGTAGATCTAATATTTTCAGCATGCAACCAAGTGTAAAATGACTTGTGTATTTTACTTGTGTAGATTACTGAATCTCTTGTCCACTAGTCCCGTCCTAAAATGTTAGTCTAGTTTTTATTTGTTGACAAAATTGTCAATATATTTAGTCTTAGTTTTTGTCACCATAGCTTAGTTTTCATTTAGTTTCCATTTAATTTTCGTCAGTGAAAAAAGCTAGTCGACAAAAAAATTTCATCATAGTATTAGTTGACGAAATCAACACTGAAACCCACCAGTGGTCCCCGGTCCGCAGGTTGAGAACCACTGGCCTAGGGCATAGCTATAGAGCGTCGCAGTCCCGCCCCCTGTCATGACGACGCCAGGCCCAGGAAATGATTCCCAATGCATTTTTCCCATAGACATTTCAAAAAGTATTTATTTAAAGACGGTTACGCCGCGGACAAAGCCAACTCGAGTTGTGACAAATCATGACAATAAACACAATATTTTGGACCAAACAAATAATTACAAAGAAGTAAAAAAGTGTAACCTGCCGTTATTTTCTTCTTTCTAATTCTGTGGTCGGCCCAATTTTTTTTGTTTGTTGTCATGATTTGTCACGACAAGAGTTGGCTTTGTACGACGCTTAAAAGGTCTTTAAATGGTAAATGGTGCATTTATATAGCGCCTTTATCCAAGGCGCTTTACAGAGATTGTGCATTACATTCACCCATTCACACACACATTCATACACCGATGGCAGCGGAAACCATGCAAGGCACCAACTAGCACATCGGGAGCAATTAGGGGTTCAGTGTTTTGCTCAAGGACACTTCGACAGTAACTCTGGGGGAGCCCGGGTTCGAACTGGCAACCTTTCGGTTACCATCCAGGCACTCTACCCCTGAGCCACCGCCGCCCACTCTTTAAATACATACTTTTTGAAAAGTCTATGAGGAAAATGAACGGAGAATCATTTCCTGGGCCCTGGTAGGGGGTGGGACTGCGACGCTCTATTGCGGAAGTGCATTGTGTTTTATGTGCAATGCTGACAGCACAATGGATCATAACCTTGACAATGTTCTTCCCTTCAATGATGGCTACTGTTGTGAAGTTCCCTGTACTCTGTTATGTTCTAAACGTTTTCTTTAATTAGTGACGTCTGTAAAGAATAGCTTCTCCTAATATGTTCTGACACAGGAGTCAGCTTCACCCACAGTGATTAATTTAATCGTCTGAAGAGTTGTGTTTCTTTAGGCTCGCTGTAGTTTATGCTTTCATTTTCATACTGAGAATGAATGGCGTACACGAGAAACTAAACACAGAACTAATACATGTGATGTTTTTGAAAGCAAACTTTTAGCTAAATATATAAGGGTTGAAGGAAAGAGTTGAAATTCTGTCTGATGCATACACAAATCTTAATTCATATGATTTATAGATACAGGGATGTCTCAATAGATCAATGTGCAATAAACATTCCAAAAGCGTGAAAGAAAACATGCCAAGGCTTAAATGCTGAATGAAGATGAATTAATTTAGTTCAGTCAGACAACTCATGAATAGATTTACCAATATTTATTACAGAATGAGTAATGATATGTGCATATGATATTTGACTTGGCGTTTGGCTCTGCTGGATTTCTCCCTGCTCGGCAAGATTAAGCAACAACATAAAACATTAAGAGCAGGGAGATAGATATACAATAACCCCCCATGGGGAACATGGTGCTGGGGTGGTGGTGGGAAAAAACATCATACAACCAGGGACCATATGCACTAGGACAAATAAAGAGGATAGTGCACGGAGGTGCGGCCCACTCTCCTGTGGGAGGTTTGCACATGCTCAGTGTAAACAGGAACTGCGATGATGGAGTGTTCCAGCAGAGGTTCTAGATAGAAAGCTCATAACTTTCATGTAAATAATGACATCCAGAACAGCTGAGAATTAAACAGCAGTCACCCTTCCCTTTTCAAATGTGTTATCAAATCAAATCTTTGAATGCAGATTGCGGCCCCTAGACGTGTCACAGAGACAAAAACTATGTAGGAGCATTTTACCCATTACTCGCTGTCTGAATACAAAAAAAATAAAAATAAAAATAAAAGTCACAATCCATGCCACCTGTTACAATAGAAATGCTGTGCAGGACTGCAGGTGCCAGAGATAAGGGACAAATGAAAGAATAAATAACCATGGGCGCATCCATGTGCACATTGCGTGCACGTCAGATTAAAATAAATAAATAACATAAAATAAATATATATATAATATATAATATAATTGAACTTTTTAAAAAATAACGTAACTTTACGTCTTGGCACAGGTAGCCTAGTACCTGCTGCTTAAAACGAAACCTGACGTTCCTGGCACAGATTGGGTTAAAATGTTTACATATATTATAGCAGCTTTAATGATGCTGTTAATATTGTGAAAGTAATATAATATAATATAATATAATATAATATAATATAATATAATATAATATAATATAATATAATATAATATAATATAATATAATATAATAATAAGAACACTAATAACAACAATAACACTAATAATAACAGTACAGTACAGTACAGTACAGTACAGTACAGTACAGTACAGTACAGTACAGTACAGTACAGTACAGTACAGTACAGTACAGTACAGTACAGTACAGTCAAACAAATAAAAATATGGCCTGAGCCAGGTTGCCAAGTTTGTGCTTTCCAAGCAACTGGGTATATAAAAACATCATGGGTTGCCGTGTTTGCTTTTCCAAGTAAAAAAAAGAACAAACAGTATCGCCCTCCCGCTATTGCCTTCTTCCCATTTGCGACGCGTGGCACTAGGATGAGCGGGCCGAAGAGGCCCGCGAAATTCTAGTATACATACATTCATTAATCCACTTGCTGACCGGCTGTCAGTATTGGGCAATTCTTTATAGGGGTTTCTTGTGACCCTACCATTAACATCCTATGGTAGGCAAAAATGTAAAAAATGTCAAACTTTCCTTTTGCTTTAAGTAGCATGTGACATGTCAAACTAGGGGGTTTTCATGATTCTGAATCCATTCCAAGCATTAGTTTTGCACAAAATACACTCCTTGGGATAAAAACGGCCATCACATTTGTCAGCACATTTTGGGCACATTTGGGCAAGTCAAAGTGGTCATGTTGTGATGTAGCTGCTGCGTGGACACTTAATCGCAGCTGCTTAATCACAGCTGTACTGTGCTTGATTGGCTGGCTATCTGACGGAAGCTCATCAATCACATTTATTCCCCTGTGGTCGCTGTCAGTCTGCATGTCAGCCTCTGGCTCAGCCACTGGCCTGAGCAGACAAGACAATAATACGCACTGTATTGTCATTCTATTGAGGCTTTAATGCGTACATGCATGTTGCATGTAGGCCTATATGTGTTCTTACTGTAGGTTTGATCTGTTATAACGAAATAGTCCATCAAGACTATCTGCAAAATTCAGCAGCCAGATTGCATTTATGTGTGTGTGTGTGTGTGTGTGTGTGTGTGTGTGTGTGTGTGTGTGTGTGTGTGTGTGTGTGTGTGTGTGTGTGTGTGTGTGTGTGTGTGTGTGTGTGTGTGTGTGTGTGTGTGTGTGTGTGTGTGTGTGTGTGACAGAGAGAGAGAGACGTCTGTGAGTCCGAGCGAGGAATACACAGACTCCCCCCACGGCATGCTTTACGGACCACCTGGGGGTCCGCGGACCACCTGCCTAATAATAATAATATACATTTTGTGCCCATCCCAACTTCCCAAGCTCATCCCAACTCCCTCTCCCAGCCCCAGACTTAGTACAACTCAAAATAATATACTATACATCAATTTTCTGTTCATATCAAACAGGTAAAGACTATAGTATGAGCAATTCAGCATATATTAGGCCTACTAACAGTAATAATAACAGTGGGACACAACCCTCATTGCCTTGATCATGAGGCACTTTGACAAAAACAATAAATATCTGCAAGAAGAGTCACAACAACTTCCAGCCTATGATATGATTTTAATTATTATCAGCCACTACATTGTCAACAAATTGTATCGCTCCCAGCTCACCCTGCCTCCAAGTTCAAGCAGCCTTAGAGTGAGCTGGTAGATACCTGCATTTGTAACCTACTGGTGGCCACCCACAGAGGTGCAGTGCCAACACCCATCACCAACCAAGTGAAAATAACTGTAGGCTAAGCACTCTTTGGCTCCTACAATGGATATGACTATGGATTTGCACCATGACTATGATTTGATTATTGATTTGACAATGCATTAGTACCTTGACTTATTATAGATTATTTCACTATAGATTTGTACTATGGATTTGATTATTGATTAGACTATGGATTAGTGACTTGACTATGGATTTGTACCATGACTATGGATTTGACTTTGGATTTGTACCATGACTATGGATTTGACTATGAATTTGATTTTACCTCCCAGCCAGCTCAATTAAGTATCAAGCTTTACTGGAAATGCGTCGTAGAGCAATGATACATGAGGGCAATGATTTCAACATAAAATGCTGCATTCAAGTTCAGTTCGAGTACAGCATGGAGAGTGGACATTTGTGTTCTTTTCACCATAGTAAATGCTGCATCCATGGTCTGGAGAGAGGGCGCTTTCTACCGGTGGGTTAAGGGCAGGGGCTCCAGCCCCCTTATGTGCACGTGCCTGAACATGACCAGCGATAAAATCCTGTATTTTATATTTAAACTGCATCTGCAATCTGCATTAGCCACTTTCAACATTTCCAATGTTTGTGCTGATGATCTTCAAAGCCTGCCAGCCAGCCTGCCAGCCCCCCCACCCCAACTCCCTGGACATATGAAGAAGTGTTGGAAGAAGAGTTGCATTCTCAGCAAAGACAGAGAGTAACTTTGAGCCATTTTGAAGCTGTTGCCTTGACTGTGTGTTTGCTGATTAGACCGTTCCGATGGCCAAGCTACTCCTTTTGGGGATTCTCTTGATGAATATGGTTTGAAATAGCAGCTGGTCGGCTGACCTTAACTGACCAGGTTTAAGGTAACAGAGGGACTCTTGGAGGGAGACAGGAGATGATAGGAGGAGACAGATCTCTTCAGCAGAGGTTTCCAACCAGTGACCGTGCAAGTGAGCATATTTTTCCAACATATACTAACCGTGGAAAAATGTCTTTTCATAACAATGAATAAGAACTTAACATTAGTTCAGAATCAGCTTTATATCAGAAAAAACAGGAATAACCAGGTGCTCACAGGAGATACAAAAGTGCACGACTATAGTAGATTGTTTTAAAAGGTGCTCAGACCGATCAAACAGGATCAAGGCATAGAAAAAAGAGGCACTCAAAGTGAAAAGGAGGAATAGCCTTTATTTAATTAAAAGGCAACTGCCAACATGTTTCGACCATAACTGGTCTTCATCAGGGCGTAAAGGATTAATTCCGGATTGTCTTTTTTCTGCTTTATTATATATATGTGTCACATGCTACTTAAAGGACCACTTCACCACTTTTCAACTTCTCTTCCTATAATTGGTCCTAACTAATGTTCATGATAAAATACCACCATTCTTTCCTACTCAGTATGTGTCTCATAGGAAGGCTGTGGGCAGTTCAGAAACCCGTCCACCAGTGACATCATCGATGGTGAATCCAAGCTAATAGAAACGGCAGGCTTAATTTTCCTGAAAAGTTGCAATGCAAAAGTTGAAGCCATCGTTCTCACGATAATACAAATCTAAATATATTTTAAAACAAATCTTGTTTTAAAAAAAATCTGCCTAATGATGATGTCACTGGTGGACGGGTGTCCGAACTGCCCAAAGCCCTCCTATGAGACACAGACTGAGTAGGAAAAAATGGTGGTGTTTTATCATGAACATTAGTGAGGACCAATTATATGAAGAGTTGTTGAAAAGTGGTGAAGTGGTCCTTTAAAGGAAAATGTTGCCTTATATTGGTTGTCTATGGTGTGGTATACAAAAATGGCCATAACTTATTTTCGCAATATTTCTGGCAGAGCAGGCCTCTCATTCTGTGGACCTTAATGACCAAGTGAATAGATAAAACACAAATAAAAAGTACAGCATGACATCACAGGTTAAAACCTATTCCTTGAGCTTTTGGGCCTGTAGCTCCCTGGCTATAAAGGAAAAAACAACACATATTGGCCATTTTTTCACTTAATTAATTTTACACTCAGTGTTATGGAACGCCAGTCAATCTAAGGTTTGAACCAAAATAAATTGCAATAGTAATCGTTCAAGGCTTTTTATGATCCTTAGGGTCATCCAAATACATACTTACTTACTTAGTCCTCTTGCACTTCAGGGCGCGTAGAGCCAACCATAGCAACCAGGTCTCTCCATCTGGGTCTGTTGTGGGCAAGATGATGTGCTTGTGCCATAGTCACGTTACATGCTTTAAGGTCCTGGGCTATTACATCCAGCCAGCGGGTGCGGGGGGCGCCTCTAGGTCGTCTCCAACCAGCTTGCTGGGGATTGAAGGCCAGGATGGTGCGTGTTGGATGATCCTCTGGCGAATGACGTGGCCATACCAACAGGCGAGATGCTGGGTTAGCTCTCTTAAAGTCTGGTTAGTGACATGCTGGCTCCACGAGATGCCTTCGATCCTCCTGAGGAGGATCGATCCAAATAACATATTCAAAATTGTCAATTAAATAATTAGTGCATCACTGGATCATGGTAAATTCAGGGGCTGAACTTGAAAGTTGGGGTACCATTAACAACCTATATAACCTATATACAACCTATATAATATATGTATATATACTAGAATTTCGCGGGCCTTCGGCCCGCTCATCCCAGAGTTGCGTTGCCCCGCGTTGCGATACAGAAGTCCACAGATACAGAAGTCCACAGTGACACGCGTTTTATGCAGCTGTTTTGTGTTGCAGCGCGTGTGCGCGCGCGCGTGTAGTGTTGTTGTTGTTATCCATATATGCGCCTCGGTTCGTCCCGTTTGTTCCACGCCAGGTGTCGATGCAGTCGTTTGCGCAATTTGCGTGTTTGCATTATTTTAAGTGTGTAGGCATACCATATTCTGAATGAGCAAAAAGAGGACACATGCGCGCGTGCATGTGGATGTGGACATGCGCGTGCACGTCGTGCATGTGCATGTGTCGTGCGTGGGCGGTTCTGTTAAATTCAGATGTCAAAATAATCTGTAGCCTAACATTAAATTGATCAAAGATGCTCTATATTAGTTATGTATTTTTTGAAAGCAGTGGCTCTCAAAGGTGTGATCCAGGGACCCTCATGGTTCCTTGAGGGGGTTCGAAATGGACCCATTATAGGTCTGTAACTCTGAGAGTGTACAAATGGAACCAAGTGGACCCTACAGGTGTGTAACTCTGAGAGTGTACAAATGGAACCCAATGGACTGTTTTATAACTTTTAACTCTGATACTGTACAAATGGAATCAAATGGGACTCTTATGGGTCCATTTGGTTTTACTGTCAGAGTTATGGGGGTCCTTGAAATTAAAAAGGTTGAGAACCTGTATGCAATGGCGTATGTCTTGTAAAAAGAGAGACCAGCCTATTCTCCAAACCATCATATGTTATGCTTTGCTAGGTTGTACAAAATAATATTGGGTCAGTGTAATTTGCAGGAGTCACCGCGCGCACAGCTGCCTTGTCTGTGTTGACATGACATGGGCTTGCAGGACAGAACTTTTATTTGTGACAGACACATAGTTGCTTTGCAGACAATACAATCTGCTTCTCATTGGTCAGTCACAAAGCTAAGAAAACAATGTGAGAGAAAAGGTAAGGAGTTACTAAGGACTGGAAAGCGCTGTCTTTGTCTATCTGTGTTCCTACGTGAAGACGTGTGTGCTCTGTCTCTCTCTCGCTCTCTTCTCTCTCCTCCCTCTCTGGGGTGTGTGTGTGTGTGTGTGTGTGTGGGGGGGGGGGGGAGTAGTTGCGCTGCCTTCGACAGTGCTATACTTCTCCAGCAGCGGTGCAGAACCGAGAGAGTGACACATTGTTGTGGATGTAAACGGCGCAACTTGTAGCTGTGAAGAAGTTTGGATTGTGTAGTCGCAGCGGTGCTACAAAGTGAATGTTACAACTCGCACGGTGATATTGTAAGTTGCAAATGCGAGTACGTAGTGGCACTGGCGAGCCCTGTGTAGTGTAGTGCCATTGTCGCGGCATCGCGAGGCGATCCAAATTCCCCCCCCGCGCACGCACGCACACACACACTGACACTGTACGTAGCTGTTTGTTGTTGCAGCGCGCGCGTGTGCGTGTAGTGTTGTTGTTGGTATCCATATATGCGCCTGGGTTTGTCCCGCTTGTACCACGCCAGGTGTCGACGCGGTCGTGTTAGCATTATGGTAAGTCTCCAAGTTAGAATCAGAGTGTGCGCTGTGTAGTTGTAGTTCTTCTTCTTCTACTTGGTTTTGGTATGTGTGTGTGTGTGGGTCACGTGGTGGGCTGTGAGCAAATGGGAGATGTAGTGTTGCCAGGTCCGCGTATTGTAAGCGAGTGGTAGTGTGTGTAAGTAGCGTGTTGAATGGCATTTTTTCGGTGCTTGTCGTCATAGACGTGGCAACAAATTAGGCGGGGGTGTCGGTGCTTGTGGCGTGTTTGTGTTTATTATTGATATTGATATTGTTTGCGCGTGTGGACGGGAGGCGGCTTTAGTGGCAGTGCAATGACAATGTTTAGGCGGCTGGTGTTGAGTCTGGGCGTGCGGCGCGACATGAGGAGATAGGGAACGAACGACGCGGAGGGTAAGTCTGTGACGTGTTAGTGTGTTTAGTGGGTTGTTGCAGTGTGTGTTGCAGTGTGTCAGTGACGTAGTAGCTGTATTTGATTATTTTTTTTGCCTGATTATATAGGTTAATGGTATATAAAAGGTACGTGAGCATAGCAGCCGCTGTGTACTTACTGTCCATTATATACTTAATAATAATAATAATAATTGCAATTCAAGGTGCAGGTTACAATTTACAATTTACAATTTAGGCATTTAGCAGACGCTCTTAATCCAGAGTGATTTACATTAGGCAAGAACAAAAGTATGGGAATACATCACATATATAAAATGCATTTATCAAGAAACATGCGTAAGCTAAGAACGTAACTAGAACATATCTATATAATGACGCTATACATATTAACTATACATATATACTATACTATGCTATACATATGTTCTATGATGTGCTATGACTACATACAATGCAATTATTGTGCTGTCTACATGACATGCTATAAGTCTGTTTCAAATGCTATCTAAGTCTAAAAAGTGCTATCTAAGGGGGTAGGATAAGTGCTATGGGCCATGATGGAGTCTGAAAAGGTGGGTCTTCAGACTACGGCGGAAGATTGGGAGTGATGCTGCAGTTCTGATTGCAACGGGGAGTGCATTCCACAGTTTTGGAGCCAGAAGGGAGAAGAGTTTGGGACGTGTGGAGCGTTGTCCCGGCGTTTTTAGTGAGGGTACTTCCTTCCAGCTTTCCTGCGTTGGCTGATCTGAGTGCGCGGGAGGGTTTGTATAGGGTTCAATCATGGTTGCAAGATATGGGGGAGCCATACCTTTGGTTGCTTTGAATGCCAGCATCAGAGTTTTGTATTCTGTGCGGGCAGCGACTGGGAGCCAGTGCAGGGAGCGGAGCAGGGGGGAGACATGTGAGAATTTTGGCTGGTTGAAGACCAGACGAGCTGCGGCATTTTGGATCAGTTGGAGAGGCTTAAGTGCACATGCCGGTAGGCCAGTAAGGAGCGAATTACAATAGTCAAGTTTGATCTAATGAACATACTCTGAAAAGGCAGTGTTAAGTGGTCAGGTCAGAGGTCAGATGGGTGGACCGTGAGCGCATTCAATATTTTCAAGTGGGCCACCCATGACTCAGGAAGTGTTGGACGTGCTGGAGGCTCATTGCAGCAGATCTGACCCTGATGCTGTGGTATAGATAAGTGTTCTGCTTCCATTTTCTCACAGCCATATACTTGGCTGGGAGACTCGATGATATTATCGTACCGTTGCTATTAATAGAAATGGTCTGTTGTATACATGTATTTATTTTCGTTGTCATCCTTCCCATCTCTCTGTGCCTCTTGCTGTGTACATTGCAATATCACAGAACAACATCAACATTAGTTTACATTAATCCACTTGAGAAAATGTGGTGGCTGTGAGTTTGACCAACTCCCTCACTGATCATTTTCTAGAATTTCTGTTATAGTAGTCGCAACTTCACAGTTATGCATCACACATTCGCTTCGACCTTATTTCCGCATTATCTTCCGCTATTTTGCTATTTTCCTTCAAAACACGTTTTTTGCTACAACAGCCACTCCAATGTTGTCCACACAAGCTGTTAGACTAGACTGTCTCACAAAACATGTAGGACCTGTTTAGGCAATCCTGCCTGGTGGAGAATTGAACTACAAAACAATAACTTTAAATGTAATATTATCTTTACCAGTAAAGATCTTGAGCTTTGCAGCATTATTTGGGTTCCCTTCCCCCAACTTTAAATACAAGGGTGGCTGTAAGTGTCTATATAATTTGAATTGTATTGGCTGTTAGACAAATCTGTGGCTCGTGAGCTATAGGTTGCTCATGGGGTATACTTTATTTTCCTTTTTGCGTGATATAAAGGTCACATTTATCTATATCCTCTTGGTTACAGCCAACAGCAAAGAGTAGACTGAACACACTGAAATATTCACGATCCAATCATACTGTACCTTGGAAATGAAAGTGTGTGTGACTGTGCGTGCATGCGTGCGAATACAGGCCGATATCTCTGGGCCAGGTAAGCTACAGAGAACGAAATTCGTTTTGTATTTTGCCTTATTTTCAAGTTTTTCATGTTTTTACGGTCTTTTTAGTGTGCAAGAGCTCACCGAAGCACCTCATCTGCACACTGTGCACAGGCAAGGAGCGAGGGTTCCAACGGTGATATATCACGCAAAAGCTGTCCTGATATGGAGTGTCGGTCATTGTGTTGCGACGTAGCCTGAACCAATCAATTACCCAATAAATAGTAACTTGTAGATCTCAAGCAATAAAAGTGGTTGGGGCCACGAAATCTTGCTCAAATAGAGACTCTGCGAGCAAATAATAGGAGGGGTGGACGATGTCATTGCACACTCGTGGTAAACCAAGACAGTCTCATTGAAAAACATGTATTCTAATGAGATTTCATCATTCGCTCACTTGCATCGCTGGCAGTGTAGATGAGGTATAACGTGATATCACATCATCAGATGTCGCAGACAGGTGGAGATCATATAAGAGATCTCTAGAATGTATTCTACACATCCAAAATGTTGTACACCTGCCGGGTGTACATTTCTCTGTCTGGTCAAGTTAGTTTCTTTAACTTTTCGACCGATGTAGGCCTACTGCTCTGCCAACAGCAGCATGCAGGCAGATAAAAGGACTGTTGAATGCGTGCGTGTGCAAAACGAACAGATCAGCAAGCTAACAATGTTGTTATAGCTTCTAGATCTGTTCTACCAGCAGAGAGAGAGAGAGAGACCCCAGAAAGAGTGCATGTAAAAATACATATTAAAGGACCACTTCACCACTTTTCAATTTATCTTCATATAATTAGTCCTCACTAATGTTCATGATAAAATACCACAATTCTTTCCTACTCAGTCTGTGTCTCATAGGAGGGCTGTGGGCAGTTCAGAAACCCGTCCACCAGTGACATCATCGATGGGGAATCCAAGCTAATAGAAACTGCAGGATTTATTTTCCTGAAAAGTTGCAATGCAAAAATGGAAGCCATCGTTCTCACGATAATAAAAATCTAAATATATTGTAAAACAAATCTTGTTTAAAAAAAAATCTGCCTAACGATGCTCTCCTATGAGACACAGACTGAGTAGGAAAAAAATGGTGGTGTTTTATCATGAACATTAGTGATGACCAATTATGTGAAGAGATGTTGAAAAGTGGTGAAGTGGTTCTTTAAGAACACATTCTACACATTCTACAATCTCATTTGAAAAAAATATTTAGAGTTTATAAGTCATTTAAAAATGTACCATTGGAATCTAACGCAGATGTTAATTCCCAATTAAAGTAATTAGCCTATATGCCATGTGGCTGCGCAGCCCTGGATTCATTCTTAAAAAATAATAACCGAATCAGAGCATGCCATTTGTGGTGAGTGACCATGAGAGGGATCGTAACCGACGGTGAGTGGAACTTCTAGCGGAGGCCAATTGTAACAGTAACAGTAAAAATTAATTAAACATTTATAAACCATTAGCAGACTGATCACCTCACGTGAATTAATGTATCCCCTAGCTGCCCAGAGTCAAATTAAGATCTTTAGTTGGAAATCTGCAGTGCAATGGCATATCACAGTGTTGAACTATTCTCCATCACTCCTCACTTTAACCTACCGAAACATCATGTTCACGGTCAATCATCAGAGTGAGTGAGACCAAAATTGGCACCCTTTGGCATTTTCGGCCCCTTCGGCTGCACTGAGCCCACTTTGGTCTTGTATTATGGAAATGACGGGACTGCACAAGCAGACAGCAGTGCAGGGACTTATCAGTGGAAATGCAGCATAAGTCATGCTGTAATACTGAGAGATGATGGTAGGTGTTTCAATCCAGAGATGGGGTCTAGCACATTGAAATGGAGACAGACATATAGAAAGAGGGACAGCCCTCTTTCCTGGCCGATACTGCCATGCAATAAGTCACTCCGACCTACTTACCTTTTAAGTTTTATATTCTTTCATTTAACACATCAAATGTTAATGTTAACCCTAGCATCCCTATTTAGGGCATGCCATTATTGGTGAAAACTGGTGAAAATGTCCAAAAACATTTCTTTCTAAATATATGATGCCAAAAGCAGTGAGGATCTTCTTCGCATGCGTTGATTGATTACTGGTATAATACATTTCAATCCTCACTGTGTTTTATTTGAAAGGGATGACCAAGCTTGGTGTTTTGTTTAGTTTAGTTTTTCTCTCTGTCTGGAAGGTGTTATAAGAGATAAGAGAGAACTGGCGAGAAGTTTTCTCCCAAACTGTGCACCGATGCAATTTGTGCACCTGAAAATCACATAAATAATTCTTTGGGATAAATAATTGAATAAAAACAAAGGAGAAACAAAGAAGGGAAAAGTCATGCAAGGACAAAACATACGTAAGTTTGAGCACTCATCCTACTATAAGTTCAAGTTTTGGTGGGCAGTTACGGTGTTAGGTATAAATTGATACCTAAATGAATACTTCGATAGTTTTAAAGGACTGTATATAATTAACTTCGATAGCCCAGCCAGAAAACCCAAATGCAGTGCTGTCTTTACCTTAAAAATTAGTGAATTGTACCATACTGTGAAATCCTGAATGTACCATACTTATATATACTTGAACCATAAAAAATAGAAAATACCTTAAAAGTAATTTGAAGGCAGACGCAAATGAACTTCTGAGAAGGAGTTTAAGGTTTAACATTCATTTTTAGTAGGTAATAGATTACATTTACAGAGAAATGTATTGGAATTCAGCTAGTACAATTACATCAATATAATTTAGAGTAAATAGTCCAAATGTCCGAGTGCAGAATTCTCCTCTTCACAGCATTGTTCCTGGCTTAATACTACATATGACGTCAGTTTGTTGATATCAATTCATTGGTTTGTGGATAGTTCATGTCCGCAATATCCCACGGTGGCGCTTGTTGTCGAGCGCTCATTAGTCCAGCACATTGATGATGAGAATGGTGTAGTGACGTGAAATTCATCTCCTTGGATCAGTACATTGATGGCGCTTGGAGCCGGGAGAGCGTGCAAGCTGGCGTTGCTATGGCAACCTGAAGATAAACTTTCTTTCCCTGCACTGAGTTCCACTAGGCCAAGGTCAAATACTTGTATAGTCTAAACTCAAAACAGGGCTTCAGTATTGCGAGTTTGGGGCTGGCAGACATCATGGAGCCCAATAGAGACAGTAAACCAACCAGGCATCAGGAAATCCATAATATAAATATGATAAAATAATATAAAGGATAATATATGGCTGAGATGATTAGGCACGTGAATTGTGACATGACATTAATAGGATAAGATGAACAACCCTATGCAAACAGGCAGTAGGCTAGGGATAAAATGATAAAAAGGAAGAGTAAGATGCAGACAAATTATGAATGAACTAAGATGTAACATGGGCTAGGCCAAATTTCAGGAGGATATGGGACTATCTGTGCTGACAAACAGAAAATGGCGAAGTGTCCAAATGGACATTATTTGTAAACAAGATAACAATGTATACATCATACGGTACTTACATTCCTACTCTTCTATCACATTCATACGTTCTATTCAGGCTCCACACCAAGACAGATATAGATATTTGTGGTTTTTCTGTTCTTGGAAAACATTCGCTTGCAAAATGTGGCACCTTGGGAGTGAGAGCAGGTGCCCTTTTTTACACAATGTGTTGCGTAATGTTAGATAGTCGTAATGTAATGGATTATAGCAATTAACCCACCCCCCATCCATGCTACACCAATTTACACCAAGTTTTAACTCTCCTCCCCCCTCCACCTTCAGCACTGAGTAAAAATAATGCTACAGTTATGTAACATTCTGAAAAGAATTATCTATCACAAACTGCCACTGTGGATAACGAGTATGACGTTTTAACGACTTTGAAGAATAGGAACAGCTGTCAGTCTATCAGTCAGACGGTAAGGATAGACAGACTCCCACAGGAGCAACAAGCATCCATCTGTCAGACAGTTACACTCAAACAATACGATACTTCCATGCAATAGATGTGATGTGCTTTCTAAAGTTTGAGTGGTGTAAACTACACTAAACTAAACTAAACTGAACTGAACTGAACTGAACTGAACTGAACTGAACTGAACTGAACTGAACTGAACTGAACTGAACTGAACTGAACTGTACAGAACACAACACCCGTGGTAAAATGCAAAGCATTAGATAAGACATCAATAATTCCATGTCTGAAAAAGTCAACACGGCACAAAAGTAAACATTGCCCAGAATTGCATTCCATGCACTGATGACTATAATACTTGCTGAGGAAACTGTGCAGCATCGACAACTGCTGCCCCTTCTGTGTGCAGGATCCTCACATCCCCCCCAGACTCATGTCTGTCTGTCTGTCTGTCTGTCTGTCTGTCTGTCTGTCTGTCTGTCTGTCTGTCTGTCTGTCTGTCTGTCTGTCTGTCTGTCTGTCTGTCTGTCTGTCTGCCTGCCTGCCTGCCTGCCTGCCTGCCTGCCTGCCTGCCTGCCTGCCTGCCTGCCTTTGCACTTCTTCCATGTCAACTATCTGTGATTAGCAGCTTCCTGCAATGCTCCCCACAGACTCTCTGACCTTATACAGTATAGACGAGTCCACAGAGGGGTGCCCTGGGTGCACCACACCTGGCCTTCTGCCAGGTGTGGTGCACCACAGCCCTTGGCGGATGATTTCTCCATTCTGTGTTTGTGTCTGAGATTGACCTGAACCGGAAAGCTTTACACACAATGGCCACACAACCTTGGCAGTCATTCCAACAGTAGGTATAGACCAAAGATGAATGTGTTTGTTTAGAGTGTGAAAAAGTGTGAAAGCCTCAGGGTTGGTCCTATTATGTCCTTCCTTGTTCGCTGTATATTTCCCCTTTGTTCCAGGAAGGTATTGTGTGGAGCCAAGACCTTGTCAGAGATGCAACACCTGAGCAGGCTGGGCTCAGGAGGCTATGAATCAGACCTTACTCTCGGTACTCTCGGTTCTCTTCCCCTGGCCTGCCGAGTGATATTGTGATTTGTTTGTAATTCACGTGTGTGCGTGCGTGCGTGCGTGCGTGCGTGCGTGCGTGCGTGTGCGTGTGAAGCAAATTTTGGAAAGTGCTGGACCGGTGTCAAACTTTGTAAAAGAGCTGAAGGTCAGTTCAACCGAATCCTTAGTCATTCTGTCTTTCTGTCCTCCCATTTCCAGAGATTGACCAATCTGCCAGAACTTGCACATACTGTAGTCATATGCAGGGACATGAGCTTATTTTCCCCCTTTATGTAAATATTCTTCCCCCATGCTGCAGTTCTGTCGCATGGTTCTGTGAGCAAATAGATGTTTCCTATATTAACATTTCTGGTGATAGGTAAACAGTGCTTGGCTCGTCATCTCGGTTTCACGCCGTGGCACAATAACATGTTCACCTGTCAGCTCGGCTTGTTCCGTGTGCTTGCTTTATAGAACTATCATCTTGCTTTCTACACCATTACCCCCGCTGTTAGGCTGGTGTCACCACACAGGTTGGTAATTACCTCAACACATATCTGTTGGAGTGTGTGCTCCAACAGATATCAGCAGATTGCTCTATACAATAAAGTGTTTTTAGATATTTTTTCCACTAAAATTTAAAGTGGCCGGGGACACATTGCCCCGGGAACCTTTCCACAAATCTCACTAGAAATAATTAAAAAAAGAAAACCTTCGGCCTGCTGTGAGGCACGTGTGAGGCACGGCACGTGCCTTACATGTGAATGCAACCAAGCTTTGCAGTTCAACCCTGAAGCTGGCCTGGAACGTATTGCCTTTTGGTCAGAGCCACAGATCATTTGGATGCCGGGCGGTATACCGTCTGCATGTAATGAATACATGAATGTGTTCATAATTTACTTTCATAACTAAGAATTACAGCAAAACGAAAGCTGTAGTGTCTTGGTATCCATTCATTGTCCAACAAACATACCTGCCCTGATGAAGACTCCTTCGCGAGTCGAAACATGTTTGGGCTTTTTAAACTTTTATAATAAAGTACCTTGATTTTATATCCACCCTCTCCTAATTTTTACACCTTTTTGAGTGCTCGGATTTCCGCCTTTTCTTCAGTAAAGAGCTGCTACAGTTTGTTTGGTTACATGCAATTTAATACATTTGAGCATTGATTTAGAACCGTGATTAAGCGGTTGACGCGGACTACGCTTGAGGTGTCCTGATCCAACAGGGACACTTGCTAGCAGTCAAGATTCAGCTCAATGGTATAAGCAATACCAGTAAGACGCCCAGAGGGCGAGAACATGTGCACGCATCCCCCTGGGTGGCGGCAGACTGATGGGCGAGCGCTGGCGCTTTGGCATTTTTATTTTTTATTTAACCTTTATTTAACCAGTAAAAACACATTGAGGCCTGGACGGTTAAGCTCAACCGTCTGGGCACCTAGGCTGGAAACCAGCCGGACGGCGTGCCACGGGTTCGACTCCCGAGCCTGACGGCGTCAGAAACGGTCGA
>NC_136809.1:23669306-23749306 GCF_951216825.1 Electrona antarctica
AGGCCGTGTTAAGCCAACTTTAATAAGAACGTTGTGTGTTATTCAGTATTTCTTTACTTCACAATGAATGGAAAAAATACATATAGAGGTGTAAGAATTTGTAAAGCTTGAATTTGTTTTACAAAAACTCAACCTTGATGTCGAGGCACTTCTTAAACCAACTTTTAAGAAGATGTTTCCTGACTCAACAATCAATGCAACAGTCTAAAACCGTGTTTATCCATATCTCTCTCTGTCTCGATCTCTGTATGTATCTCTGTGTAAACACGCCAAATGACCACTATACATCCTGAACCACTATGTATGTACCGTCCCGGTACACACATAGTGGTTCGGTAATAGCTCAGACATTGAGGCATAGCCATTGTATCATTAGTAGCACTGAAATACTCACAATTTCTGAAGAACATTATCCACCCACAGACACACACATGTATCCACCCATCCATGTTATTCAATCTTATTTCATACATTTCATAGGCTGATA
The DNA here is from genome assembly GCF_951216825.1 of Electrona antarctica. Classification (NCBI taxonomy): domain Eukaryota; kingdom Metazoa; phylum Chordata; class Actinopteri; order Myctophiformes; family Myctophidae; genus Electrona; species Electrona antarctica. The sequence goes on from NC_136809.1 coordinate 23,669,794, forward strand.
GGCAATGATCATTAGTGATGCACGGGCCGGGGTGTTTTGATACCCTGACAAAAGATCTTGTCAGCTCGTCACACCTGCCTTTACTACTGCATGCGTATTCCCGTTGCAGCATCATGGTTTGATCTATCATGTCCATTATGTATCCTAAGCCCGGTTATCATCAACAGAAACGGAACGGTAATAAACAATTCAGCTTCACTTACCAGGGACAATTCACCCCTTTCGTACTTGGATGCACACTGGTTGTGTGCATGAGTGAATCAGAAAGAATACACGGTCACTGATTCAACCTCCCTCCAATGGAAATTAAAATATATTTTCTGAACCAATTCTCTGGCAAGAATCACATTTCCATATAGCTGTCCAACCAAAATCAGTGTATTTCTTAGTTCTCTCACAGACATCCTTGACACCTTAAAGGTGAACCAAATAAATAGTAATAATAGCCTTATGTGTATAGCCATGGCAAAAAACAAACCAAGGACAGCACATGTTGCTCTATGCAACATGTGCGGTCGCAGAGACAAGGAGATAAACAGCTACACAGCTGTTTAAACTTTGAATCCCTGCATACACACACACAGGTAGAGGAACACACTCTGTTCTTTTTGCACTTATTCTATTCTAACCACTTAAAAACTATCTCTCTCATTCTCACTCCTTTTCTTACCACTCTGCCTTTTTGTTATAGCTTGTTTCTGTTTGTCTGCATTGTTTTTTACCCTCTCTGCTAATATTCTGTCATCTTGTATTTTCTCTTGTTTGTCTTTCTATACTCTGTGGGTACTTTAAGTCCTTGTGGGAGTGACCCTTTTGATCTGAATTTTGAATCAGCCATCAGACAGAATCAAACAGACCACTCACTGAGTGATCTACTTGAGTCCCTCTGCTGGCCAGATCAAGGCTTTAATTAAAGGCCTCAGGCAGTATATATCTGCTCTCAAATCACTCAGTCACTCACTCACGGTCGCAGAGACAAGGAGATAAACAGCTACACAGCTGTTTAAACTTTGAATCCCTGCATACACACACACAGGTAGAGGAACACACTCTGTTCTTTTTGCACTTATTCTAGTCTAACCACTTAAAAACTATCTCTCTCATTCTCACTCCTTTTCTTACCACTCTGCCTTTTTGTTATAGCTTGTTTCTGTTTGTCTGCATTGTTTTTTACCCTCTCTGCTAATATTCTGTCATCTTGTATTTTCTCTTGTTTGTCTTTCTATACTCTGTGGGTACTTTAAGTCCTTGTGGGAGTGACCCTTTTGATCTGAATTTTGAATCAGCCATCAGACAGAATCAAACAGACCACTCACTGAGTGATCTACTTGAGTCCCTCTGCTGGCCAGATCAAGGCTTTAATTAAAGGCCTCAGGCAGTATATATCTGCTCTCAAATCACTCAGTCACTCACTCACGGTCGCAGAGACAAGGAGATAAACAGCTACACAGCTGTTTAAACTTTGAATCCCTGCATACACACACACAGGTAGAGGAACACACTCCGTTCCTTTTTGCACTTATTCTATTCTAACCCCTATAAACTATCCATTAAAGCTACCCCTCTACTCTTCAACCATCTCTGCGGTTGGTTCTTTTACTTCCTCCCTTTCTTCCATACATACTGCCCTAGTACGCGCGTGAATGAACCTTGATCCGTAGCTCATTCCGGCTAACCAACGACCACTTTAGCCTGGTGCCCAAGCCAAAGACCCGGACATCGAGACACATCTAACGAAGGAGGCAGCCTCCCAGGGTTTTGTATCAATCTTCTTCTTCTTCTTCTTCTTACTATTATTATTATTATTTTTACTATTATTACGCTTATTTCTTATTTTTATTTATCTGTGTACTATGTGTTTTCCCACCATCCCTATCCTGCCCTTTTCATGTCGCCCTAGACACTACTTCCCCCGCCACAGAAATCCCTCAAATCTCATATACCCAGCTCGTTCACCCAGTCACCACATTGTGGTGGAGGGAGGCCTTTGGAACTGCCACGCAGCTACCAAAGAGGAAATGCCTGAATTTATCTCAGCCCACGCCACCCTCAAGTCTCTGCATTTCCTTGCTCTAACCGAAACCTGGATAACCCCTGATAACACAGCTACCCCCGCCGCCCTCTCTGTTTCACACAAATTCACACACACCCCTCGCTCAACAGGTAGGGGGGGTGGTACAGGGATACTCATGTCCCCGAAATGGAATTTCCGTGTCTTAAATCTCTCTCACCTTTCTCTCACCACATGTGAATTTCATGCTATCTCAATATCACAACCAGTCCCCCTCACCCTCATTGTGCTCTATCGCCCCCCAGGAACCCTTGGGAACTTCCTGGAAGAACTAGACTCTCTGATCAGCTCGTTTCCGGAGGATGGCACCCCCCTGATTCTACTGGGTGACTTTAACCTACCTACGGCAGAGAAGTATCTTCCCGTTACGTCCCTCCTATCCTCGTTTGACCTCTCCCTTTCTCCCTCCCCTCCCACTCACAAGGCTGGTAATGTTTTGGACCTCGTGTTCTGCAGAGCCTGCTCCCCCTCCACACTCTCTGTTACTCCCTTAATTAGGTCTGACCACCACTTCATAACCTTCTCCCTCTCTCTCTCTACTCTCCCACCTAAACCTACTCACCCTCCGACCGTCACCACCCGACGCAATCTCAAGTCCCTAAACCCCTCCTCCCTCTCATCCTCTATTCTCTCCTCTCTACCCTCCCTAGAGTCCTTCCTCTCTCTCTCACCCGACCCCGCAACCACATCCTTCCTCTCCTCTATCTCATCTGCATTTGACCAACACTGCCCTCTCTCGACCAGGCCAGCTCGCTCATCCCCACCGGCCCCCTGGTTATCTGAAACCCTCAGATCTGAACGAACACCTCTCAGGGCAGCTGAAAGGAAGTGGCACAAGACAAAGCTACCAGATGATCTCTCCCACTTTCACTCACTCCTCTCTGCCTTCTCCCTCTCACTAACCACCGCTAAAACCTCCTTCTACCACACCAAAATCCAATCCTGCACTTCTAACCCAAGGAAACTCTTCTCCACTTTCTCCTCCCTCCTTAAACCCCCTCCCCCCACTCAACCCTCATCCCTCACCGCGGAGGCCTTTGCCAACTACTTCGAAAAGAAGGTTGATGATATCAGTAGCTCCTTTACCCCCCTCCCCCATAAAGAAGCACTCGACTCAACCAATGCTAACCATAACATACCATGCATGTCCTCCTTCTCTCCTCTATCCCCAGATGAGGTCCTGAAACTAGTCACATCCACTAGACCTACCACCTGTCCTCTCGACCCCGCCCTGTCTCCAATCTTCCAGACCATCGCACCTGACCTGCTCCCCTTCATCACTTCCATTATCAACACCTCAGTAACCTCAGGCTGCGTCCCATCTGCCTTCAAGTCAGCCAGGGTATCACCACTCCTCAAAAAACCAACTCTTGACCCCTCAGATGTCAAGAACTACAGACCGGTATCACTCCTTTCCTTTCTTTCCAAAACCCTTGAACGTGTTGTCTCTAACCAGCTTTCTCTCCATCTCTCAGAGAACAACCTGCTGGATCCCAACCAGTCAGGATTCAAGAAGGCACACTCCACGGAAACTGCACTCCTCGCAGTCACAGAAGCACTACATGCTGCCCAGGCTGCTTCCCACTCTGCAGTCCTGATTCTCCTAGACCTATCGGCGGCATTTGACACAGTGAACCACCAGCTGCTCCTAGGCACCCTAGCTGATCTAGGCATAGGCGGGACGGCGCTGAAGTGGTTCTCCTCCTACCTCTCTGACCGGACTTACCAGGTTTCTTGGAAAGGTTTGCTATCACCCCCCCGCACCCTCCAAACTGGGGTCCCACAGGGCTCTGTACTTGGTCCCCTCCTCTTCTCACTGTACACTAAATCCCTTGGCACCATCATCTCTGCTCACAATATATCCTATCACTGCTATGCCGATGACACACAACTGTTTCTATCCTTCCCCCCCTCTGCCACCCAGGTAGAAGAGCGCATCACTGCATGCCTGGCTGACATCTCACAGTGGATGTCTTCCAACCACCTCAAGCTGAACCCAGACAAGACTGAGCTTCTGTTCTTCCCAGCTAAGTCCTGCCCTATGCGGGAGCTAACTATCTCCGTAGACAACGCCCTGGTAAAGTCTGTCCCGACAGCCAGGAACCTTGGTGTTGTCCTGGACAGTCAGCTCTCGTTCAAAACACACATCACAGCTGTCACTAGATCCTGTAGGTTTACACTCTACAACATACGACGAATTAGACCGTTCCTCACCCAGGAGTCAGCCCAGCTCCTAATCCAGACAACAGTCTTGTCAAAACTTGACTATTGCAACTCCCTCCTTACTGGCCTACCGGCATGTGCACTTAAGCCCCTCCAACTGATCCAAAATGCCGCAGCACGCTTGGTCTTCAACCAACCAAAATTCTCACACGTCTCCCCCCTTCTCCGCTCGCTCCATTGGCTCCCGGTCGCTGCCCGCACAGAATACAAAACTCTGATGCTGGCATTCAAAGCAACCAAAGGCATGGCCCCCCCATATCTCACAAGTATGATCGTACCCTACAAACCCTCCCGCTCACTCAGATCAGCCAACGCAGGGAAGCTGGAGGTACCTTCACTAAAAACGCCGGGACAACGCTCCACACGTCCCAAACTCTTCTCCCTTCTGGCTCCAAAACTATGGAATGCACTTCCCATTGCAGTCAGAACTGCAGCCTCACTCCCAATCTTCCGCCGTAGTCTGAAAACCCACCTCTTCAGACTCCACCATGGCCCGTAGCACTTGCCCTAGCCTAGCCCCTTAGATAGCACATTATGTAGACTTAGATAGTATTTTAAACAGACTTATAGCTTGTTATGTAGACAGCTCTAGAATTGCACTTTATGTAGTCATAGCACTTTATAGTACACATGTATAATATATTATATAGTATAGTATGTATAGTTTACATAGATACTCCACTGTTACGTTCTTAGTTTACGCATGATTCATGATAACTACTTTTTATACATGTGATGTATGCCATGCTTTTTGTTATTGCTTAATGTAAGTCGCTCTGGATTAAGAGCGTCTGCTAAATGCCTAAATTGTAAATTGTAAATTGCATCGCTTGGTGAATGTTTCAGCACCATGCCCAATGGACAGCGACAAGCCAGCACACTCTGACCCAATGCCGCTTGTGTATGTTTGGAGTATGAACAGCTGCAATACCACTGGGTGACCTAAAGTGGCACTGTTGAGCAGTCTAGAATCACACGGCACGCACGCACATGTGCACACACACACACACACACACACACACACACACACACACACACACACACACACACACACACACACACACACACACACACACACACACACACACCAAATCCAATGCTGAAATGTTGTACATTGGCCTATAACATTGTAGGGCCTATAGTCAAACTTGAAGTAGACACATGGGAGAGGGAGAGAGAGAGGTTTGGGGGGGGGGACTACAATCTCTTTCCGTTTCTTTTTTGCATCATGTTGACTTGCACTTGCAAAATATGTATTCATTTACTTCTGATTTCCTGGAATTTAGTTAAATGGAACCCTCTCAACACAAATTCTTGCGAGGCTGTTTGAAAAGGGTTCAGTTCAGTATCTGTATTGTCCCCTAAGGGAAATAAGCTCTGCAGAAATAAACATGGAGGAACAGAAACAAACAGAGATTATTAAAACAAGAACGCATCAGAGTTTGGCATTTATCTATCATATACAGTACAGAGTCAGACCATGAAATAAAACTTGATGAGATTCCATCTATTGGCTCATTAGAGCAATATTACACTTTGATACAGCCTTGGGCTGAATTAGTTACCTTGACATGATTTGACTCCAAATATTTGCTAGGTATCTTAGATAGTTTGATCTCCATTGATTAGAAATTATGATTCCGTTCACTTACATTCTGTATCACAGTGAAACAGTGTGTCACACAGAATAAAACAAATGGCATAGCATTACAAAACCGGGCATGTTTTCTTTGTTGTATTCATGTTCTGTTTTGGAATCTTCAAATAGTAATTAAATTCAACTCAATTAAAAGAGCAACTTTGAAACCTGTTTCCTTGTGCAATGTAACTCAATGAGCAAAGTATTTTGGAATATAATTGTCTAATAAAAAATATAAAAACTGTTGAAGATATGTTATTATAGATATGTACATTATGGCAAGGAATCTCTACCAAAGTGAAATGTTGCTTTAAAGTGGATTGGCAATGATCAGCAAAAAGATACAGCAACAGGTACGGGAGACAAATGTTCTGCCTCTATTCTAGCTCTTAGACCTATCCCTAGCCCCTAGGCATGCCATAGAGGATGTCTAGACCTATCCCTAGCCCCTAGGCATGCCATAGAGGATGTCTAGACCTATCCCTAGCCCCTAGGCATGCCATAGATGATGTCTAGACCTATCCCTAGCCCCTAGGCATGCCATAGATGATGTCTAGACCTATCCCTAGCCCCTAGGCATGGCATAGAGGATGTCTACTGTCTTAGACCTATCCCTAGCCCCTAGGCATGCCATAGAGGATGTCTACTGTCTTAGACCTATCCCTAGCCCCTAGGCATGCCATAGAGGATGTCTACTGTCTTAGACCTATCCCTAGCCCCTAGGCATGCCATAGAGGATGTCTACTGTCTTAGACCTATCCCTAGCCCCTAGGCATGCCATAGAGGATGTCTGCTGTCTTTCCTCGGACACGTGGTCCTCACAATGAGAGAACACACAACATGAACACACATGCAAACACAGACGCACGCACGCATGCATGCACAAAGCACACACATACTGAATCATTTTCACTAGCAAAGACCGAACTTTCAAATTAAATAAACATTAAAAAAGCAAAATGTATGTAAAAAACACGTCCCCCTCACGCATTAGAATGTCCTTCAAATGCAGGACTTCTCTAAGTGGCTGATGAATGAATGGAAGGTGCTGCTCCTGAACTTCGGCTAGGAGCTCCAATTTGATTTACACAAAGGTACGATGCACTGCAAATAATTAGGATCAGATACATCTTCTCATCTCATCAAGAGCCCATGCATGAACAGGCTCTTCACATACGGTAAGTGGTCAATTATGTGCAATAGCCAGAGCAATATAATAACTCTAATAATCATGCAGCAAGTGATATCCTCAGAGATAAATGGCGATTAAATCAATTTCATGCTCATTCATGCAGTTATTACTGCATGAATAGTTTTAGTGTAGTAGTAGTACTGCTGTGTGTGTGTGTGTGTGTGTGTGTGTGTGTGTGTGTGTGTGTGTGTGTGTGTGTGTGTGTGTGTGTGTGTGTGTGTGTGTGTGTGTGTGTGCGTGCGTGCGTGCGTGCGTGCGTGCGTGCGTGTGTGCGAGAGAGAGAGAGAGAGAGAGAGAGAGAGAGAAGAGAGACTAGGTCAGTCTCTCTCCCTTTCATCTTTGGGGGCAAGCATTAAACAGCAGTCTAGCTAAACAAGGTTAGCTCTCCATACACCCTGTTCCCTCAATGCACATCGGCCCCTTTGATGTTGGACCACAAGCATAGGGAGGGACGGAGATAATCACACAAGTCTAATGAGGACCTGCATCAGTGTGAGAAAGAAAGAAAGAAAGAAAGAAAGAAAGAAAGAAAGAAAGAGTTGTTTTCATTGTTTCAGTTGAAGGTGTTGTTGTTGCTGTTTTGGGGTAATTGTGACCCAGCTTGATAAACACTTAAAGTCATTGGATTCTTTTTGCTTTTTCATGTCATATGAGAGCAGGGAATCATACAGGGTATCTTCAAATTGACATATTGGTTGTTTGACCCACCAGTTTTGGAGATGGCTTATAGAAAAATGTCTTGCAGAGTATAGTAGAGAACCTATAGCTATAAGAAAATGGGCTTGAAACATTCTGCCATCTATGAGTCTATGACTTTAGACCCTCTTGTAAACAAATGTAATGCTTTATTGGGTCGTCCACTCACAGTTAACAGTCTTTGTATTGAGTTGTGCTTGAAATGTACTGTAATTCTGCATAAATATTTCAATCAATCAATCAATAGAGGGCACTGTTTTCCCTTTGTTGGCCGTTAGCTGTAGCCGTTAGCTGTTAGCCGCTACAATTATTAACCACGTCATGGTGGGGTTGTAATGAAAGAATTGCATCGAAACAGCACCGTCTTCTTTGCTGGTTTCCCTTCATTGTTCAAGTCCTCTATAGGTATTAGTTGCCACTAATTATAAGCTAACTTCAATAGAGCGTCGCAGTCCCGCCCCCTACCAGGGCCCAGGAAATGATTCCCCGTTCATTTTCCTCATAGACATTTCAAAAAGTATTTATTTAAAGACCTTTTAAGCCTCGTACAAAGCCAACTCGAGTTGTGAGAAATCATGACAACAAACACAATCTTTCGGGCCGTATTCACTATAGTACTATATAACACTACGCCTGAAGGTGACTTTGCATAAGCTCGGTCGCATAAGCTTGCTTCCTAAATATTTTCACCTCATCATAATAATTCTTGACAGTTTTTTCCATCTAATTAAAAGTCAAAATACTATGGATGCTGAGCAAAGGAGAAGTGAAGAGAAGTGGACAGGACAGGACCGGACCAGACCGGACCGGACCGGACAGGACAGGACAGGACAGGACAGGACAGGACAGGACAGGACAGGACAGGACAGGACAGGACAGGACAGGAGGAGAGGAGAGGAGAGGAATGTCGCCCATCCATACCCCTCCCTGCGGGTTGGCGTTCAGCCGGCTTAGACATGCTTCACACAGTGTGAAAACAAGTGTTGATTATTCATGGCACATCACAAGTCATTCTCACCTGCCGAAGGCAGCAATGCATCTCAGTGCATGACGAACAGCGATGAGGCGGTTCGTTCATCTGACGCAGAGCCTCACTCAACACCATGTAGCATTATGATGATACAACTCAAAGACATGTCCCACAGACAGCATCAAGAGGCTGATGTCATCTGATCTGAGCAGAATCCGGGTCAAATGCTGGTAGGCCGTACTTGGTTTATGTCAACCAGGCCGACAGGCTGGGAGGCTGGAGATTGTGTTTTTGCTTCTGTCTCTGTGTGTGTGTGTGTGTGTGTGTGTGTGTGTGTGTGTGTGTGTGTGTGCGTGCGTGCGTGCATTTTCTCTTTTATTTTAACATGCGATCTGTGCTTAAAGTGCAATTAAAAGTAGCAAACATTTCTGTCCTAACTAAGACCTTCGTCAGTGCTATATGATTTTCACAGAGCCTATTGTAAACAAGTGTAATGCTTTATGGTGTCGTCCCACAGTTAACAGTTTGGAGTTGTGCTTGAAATGTACTGTAATTCTGTAAAACTGCTAATAAATACTTCAATCAAACAAGGCTGAGTGGCACTTCGGACATACCAACGGTTTCTGTCTGAGAAGAAGCGAAACCACAATTATCTGTATCTGTCTGACCATGGGTCTGAGGCGGACGGCTGGACGCACCAATTCTTTTTGGGAGATTGTGTGCATTAATGTGACCAGGTCTAGCAAAATGGTCCTATAATTTTGTTGTGATTTTCATTTTTTTTTTTTCATATTAACACAGTTTGAATGTTGAATAAGATGTTGAAATGTTGTGAACATTCAAAGGGGTTTTCTCAGCTTTGGGTAAAACGGCACAATCATTTAAAAATGGTCATATCTCCTTCAAATATTTTCCAATTTCATTGAATGATGCTTTCATTGTAAGCTTTCATCATATGAAAGCTTACATTCTGTAAAAAACTGAAAAATTACTCTGGTCGAGATGAGGGCCTATTTGCCAGACCCGGTCACATTTGTGGAATGTGACAGAAAGTATCCTCAATAGGCTTCAGGAATTGGCAAAGCGTCATTGCACACTTGTACTAACCAGCATAAGTCCCTGATTGGCCAACCTGACCCGTCATCAGCTTAACTGACTGACTCGCTATTGTGCCGCATAGCCAATATAAATGACAATGCAATGGGAGAGAAAGTATAGGTAAAAGGGCCATTATGGAAAAATGTTTATAATACATTATAGACCTGGGTTTCATATAAAGTGTTAACAGTGGTCATTGAAATCCCTTCCTTTCTTTGAAAGCGTCAATTCAGAGCACCCTTACAAAAAAAGGTTTCCACTGTGTGGAACATGGGCTGTAAAATAGTTATTCATGGAACATACAATATGAGTAGAATAAATAATCCACGGTGAGCCTTGCAAGACCATACATTTTCCAACAACTTTCCTGCCCCGTGACTACAGCTGCATGTCTAAGTCAGCCCAATCTCTTGTCGATCTGCTCAGCACGTAGAGGTGTCTCAGTGGCTCCAGGAAGAAATCCTTATAGCTTTACACGTTTCATCCCACGTTTCATCTTCCTGTTCTCCGCTTCAGCTTTGATCAGCAGACATGCAATATCATCACACAGTGCACTGCCGTCTGCCTGCCGAGGTGTGAACCCTCTACCCCAGGAGCTGTTCACGCTATATGTCAGTTAACTACGAGTGATTTGTAGCAGGTGTTTACCCAGTGATTTGGTAATGTTTGCTGTTGAGTGTTGACATAATCTCCCTCACACTGAGACCTGCTGCTTGCCATTGGCCTTAACATCACCCAGTTAGGATGTGTTATGAAGGTTCCTCGTGAAAATGCTAATGTGGTGATCACCTTTAAAGGAAGACAGAAGAGGGTGCAATCAGAGACATGCACATCCGACCAACTTTGAGAGCGCTGTGGATTTAGTATATTGACCTTCACCTCTGAGACTGCCCATTTTACTCCCAATTTTCACTCGCTCTCTCCAGGTCTTTTATCAAACTCCTTTCATCTACGTGTAATTAAACTAATGGAGTGAGCTGAATAGGGGGAGAGACAGAGAGAGTAAGACAGACAGACAGACAGACAGACAGACAGACAGACAGACAGACAGACAGACAGACAGACAGACAGACAGACAGACAGACAGACAGACAGACAGACATGAGTCTGGGGGGGATGTGAGGATCCCGCACCCAGAAGGGGCAGCAGTTGTCGATGCTGCACAGTTTCCTCAGCAAGTATTATAGTCATCAGTGCATGGAATGCAATTCTGGGCAATGTTTACTTTTGTGCCGTGTTGACTTTTTCAGACATGGAATAAATTATTGATGTCTTATCTAATGCTTTGCATTTTACCACGGGTGTTGTGTTCAGTTCAGTTCAGTTCAGTTCAGTTCAGTTCAGTTCAGTTCAGTTCAGTTCAGTTCAGTTCAGTTCAGTTTAGTTTAGTTTAGTTCAGTGTAGTTTACACCACTCAAACTTTAGAAAGCACATCACATCTATTGCATGAAAGTATCGTATTGTTTGAGTGTAACTGTCTGACAGATGGATGCTTGTTGCTCCTGTGGGAGTCTGTCTATCCTTACCGTCTGACTGATAGACTGACAGCTGTTCCTATCGTTAAAACGTCATACACGTGACGTTATCCACAGTGGCAGTTTGTGATAGATAAATGTTTTCAGAATGTTACATAACTGTAGCATTATTTTTACTCAGTGCTGAAGGTGGAGGGGGAGGAGAGTTAAAACTCTATAAATTGGTGTAGCATGGATGGGGGGTGGGTCAATTGCTATAATCCATTACATTACGACTATCTAACATTACGCAACACATTGTGTAAAAAAGGGACAGACAGACAGAGGGGAGAGAGACAGACAGACAGAGGGGAGAGAGACAGACAGACAGAGGGGAGAGAGACAGACAGACAGAGGGGAGAGAGACAGACAGACAGAGGGGAGAGAGAGGGGAGAGAGAGAGAGCTGGGGAAAGAGATATGGAAGTAGAGACTGAAGCAAAGACATTTTTTTTATTTAAACAAAAGGTTGAACCATAGTGTTTTGTGAGGGAGAGAGGCCTGTTTTATTTTTCTCAACCTGGCATGTCCACTCAAATCTATTTCCTCTCATCTCGGTTTTCTCATCACTGCAAACTCTTTTGTTTCTCTCTTGCATGTGTGATCAGGCTTCACATATTGAGTGAACAGCACACCTTTAGGCTTTAGCCCTATTCGGATGAATTTCATTTCTCCTGGGTAGCTGCTAGGTCTATAGGGAACCACTGCTGGTCATCAAATTATTGGTTTAGGAATGAGAAAAAAACAAAAACAATCTATTTTTAATCTATGAATTCAAGTCTCCATGGGTAGAAAAATAGACATTTTGGGGATGAACTATCCCTTTAAGTAAAAGAAAATAGTACTTTTCCACCACTGCTTCTGTTCATATGTAAAGGAGCATCATATGGGCTACAATATAGCTCCACACATTGGAAGCACCCATGAGTGTTGTGTTTCTGCCATGAAGCTAAAGCCCAATTACTATGTCAAGAACTGTATATGACCTATACTTTATATCTGTATATGACCCAACTTCTATTTAACATCTCCACTGCATATGCCGCTCAATGGTAATGTGCGGATATTATGTAGAAATAACCCCCACCCCCATATCTGTCTTTGTTCATGTGTTGTATTTCACGGTATGCAGCTTAATAAATGACGTCCTAACCTTCCCAAAGTCACAGACATTATGAGTCAGCAGATAGTTTAGCATGGAGGTGACAGTCATTGCGCACCAGACACTTTTAAAAGCATGCGTCTGTAATGCAAGGGCATCTTGCACAGCTAGCAAACTGTACTGTAAGCATATCAATATTTGTCACGTGTGCTGTGCTGACAAGGGGAGTTTTACCATTCTGTATGTGTACGTCCATCCCAGAATGCCGCTGGGCAATCTGGTGATATCAATAATGAATATGTTAAGGAATGGAGTGCGTGCATTTGCCTATGTGCAGTGTATTGTAATGGTCTGCTTGGGGTTAAATTGACTTCACTGAACCTCAATAGCAACAATGACGTGATTTACTCCATTGTGTGAAGTCTAATGGCTCATTCTTGTGTTTTGCACTTTTGTTTATCTTTAATGCTGGTAGTGTTGGCTGGATCAAATTGATCTGGGCCATCACTGAGCAATGCAGCATGGGTAATGCATACGTACAAATATACATGTATATATGTACATATCATTGTCTTTAACTGAATTCAAAGCAATCAAGATAAGGTTAATGGTTGCTAGATCACATTGAAAGGGTCAAAATTCACTCCAGTGGGTGGCACAAATCATATGTATCAAAGCTGAAGGTAAGTATTGATGTCTATTGATGACAATATAGCATACTTATTTCCCCTAGTATAGAGGTTTTAATATTCGGTCTGCTGTGTCCAGTCATTAACACTAACCCAAACATTAGCTGCGGTGCAGTTATTAATGAATGATCATCTGTTTTTAAAACTCCTGAGATTCCAACTTCAGTTTTGGCTCAGCTGTGAATGTGTGAATGTGTGAGTGTGACATATTCAAAACACAAAAGATCCATGCTGAGCTGAATGAATAAAAGTCAGACAAATGGAAAAACTGTAGTCTTTGCAGATTCTAAACATGGCAACATGGTTTTCACTGTCATACCAGGGTCTTTTAGACTGTCTGACACATTGGCAGGTGTGAGCACAGCGGCCATATGCCGCTCAGGTTCAAAGTCACAGACGTCAATACAGCAGGGATTAGGAGAGCTGCAACCTGGCCAAGTCACACGGACCCACAATTGCTATGCCCGCTTTCCGCAAAAGCGGGCATTGCAATGCCCCGCTCTTGCCATGCTTTTTGACCTGCATGGCAAGCTGTCATATGACAGCTTGCATCGCATACCAGACTCACGAGGAATGATCAAATTAATGAATAATTATTTCGGTGCATGGTGTCCTTCAGAGTGAAAGTGAAGCAGTCACACACACACGCACACACACGCGCGTGCACACACACACACACACACACACACACACACACACACACACACACACACACACACACACACACACACACACACACACACACACACGCTGCACTGAGTGCATGTATGCATAAGTGTGGTAATGCATATGTGTAGCCTACTACATACATAAGTAGCCTACTACGTACTTCTTTGTGTGTGCATTTATGTACATTTGCAGTTTGTGTTTGCACGTGCAATATGCATGTGCGCGTGCCGTGCGTGCGTGTGTTTGCGGGTGCACATGCTGCCTGGGACCCAGATCAAATAGAAGGTTGGTAGCCCTGCTGCTGCGCCACATATGGAGGGCTTTGAACAGCTTTTATCTCACAAACAGATTAAGTGTGAGATGCAGCTCATTTTCTGCACATGGGCCTCATACGTACCCCCTGGGAATATGTCACCTCTTTTTAGACTGCGGCCTGTTTTGGACAGCACAGGTGTGAAATGCTGCAGCTTTTCCTTAAATTGCAATTAGTAAAGAGCCTCTGTTTGATGCATACTGTATATGGGTCCTTGAATAAATCATTTCAAATAACATCAGTTCGTTTTCTGATCATTTAAGGGGTGGCTATATCGTATATACTTAAGTATCAGAATCAGAAAATCAGCTTTCACATCACAGTTTTACAGCCTTACAGGTGAAATTTGTTTTTGTGCATACTGCCCATCGTGTCATTTTTCCAAGAAGAAACAAAGAAAGGGAAGAGTTTGAGCGCTTTTAAACAAGTACTGGTAAATGGTTTTCTTCTGTCTGGTCTTAGAAGACTTAGATATTTACAAGCTTTTGCCACAAATGTTACAACCAAAAAGTATCTTAGCTTATTTACAAGCTTTGCTACAAACAAACTGTACAACCAAAGGGTCTCTAACAGTAGTTTTTTCCATAGAGAAACACATATTTACACAATACATAGTACCTGAGATAAGGTGTATATAAGGTATACACATATACATAAAGGTCCAATGACACGCCCAGAAAATGAGGAAATATCATTAATGATACTGTACATCACGTGGTCTTACATTCAAGTGGTCATAAATATCAGTAATGATACTGTACATTCACGTGGGCTGACATTGGTATAATCTTCGTGTGGAACAGTGGAAGGAAGAAAGTACCTTGTCCATGGTATAGTCCACGGGTGGTTCACGGAAGACATACAGTCTAAGTCAACTATAATCCCTGGAGATCCACAGTAGGTTCAGGAAGATAGATAAAATATGCATGGTTATAAAAAATACTCAAGTATTCAAAAGTACAAATTACAAATAGCGATGCACCGATGTATCGGCCACATATCGGTATCGGGCCGATATTTGCAGATATCGGTCAATATCGGTACCAGCAAATACCGAAATTAACCGATGGCAGTAGCCAATAAGCATAGGCCTACATTTTTGCATTGGCTATATGTTGGTATGTTGGTTATCTGTATGTTGGTTACCGGTATCTGCATAATGTATTGAAGATGTACAGTTTTGTTTCCCTGGCACAAAAAGGGAAATTAAAACAAAAAACTAAATAAACATATATCAGTATCGGCTATCGGCTACATTTTTATCGTCCAAGAATTTTCATATCGGTTCATCCCTGATTACAAAGTGCATTTCCTTTTTTATATCAATGCATTGCTGTATTGGCATTTTGCCCTACAATTAACAGAATTTCCATTTTGCAAAATAACTACTGTACAAGCTCACAACACTCCTCAAAAACATGTCCCTGCTGCCTCAGAGCACCGACCGTGTCTTCAAGACAGACAGAACTGTGCTGCCTGGGAGCTGTCCTGATGACACTCAATCTTGTTGTTTTTCTTCTCCATTGATAGTTCGGACAGCTGCGATACCCGCACCTGCCGAAAACAAGAGAGACCATGCACCTAGGGCGTCGCTGTGTCACCAGTGATGCAAGTCACACCTCTTCAACTCTGCTGGGCTCGTCTGTCATTTACCCCCAAACCAGCCCCTCTCTGTGCTGTGTCTGTTAAAAGGAAGCCCTCCTCTGCTCAGCAGGCCTGTTTTCGGAGACCTTTGACACAACGCTTAATATGATTTCCCTCAGTCAGCTGTAACCTCGTAGGTGCGGCCCCTTTCCAAGGCATAGCGGTGCGGATTCAAACTAGCGCTGGAAACCGACGCCGGCACCCTATTGGTTTACCAACCTATGTGCCCGCCTGCCTTGTTCTCAGGATCCTGGTATCCTATAGCCTATATCCTACTAATCTGAAGAGTGTTGATCATTCAGTTACTCGAGCAAAATGGTCTAAGTTATAGTGGAACACCTTGCTTAGCATATAGACATACGGATACTGTTAGCCTGGCAAACCATCCCGGTCGCATGAATTTTCATGTATAGGCTTCTACTGTATGTAGCTATTGAATATATATGGTGTGAACTTGCTAATATAACATAAAGGTTGTTTTTTTTTAATTCCCAAAAAGGCTGCCCAAAAAGATAAAAAATAAAACTCACATAAATCAGCATGCTGTATAAAAAAAACAGCGCACAGATAGGGCCCCCTTTCAATACCTTCGCATATAGGGCCCCCCAACACCCTAAGATCGCCTCTGGCTGCTCATATTATGCGCAGCAGAGCTCTCCTTCCCTCGATCGGGGACACCTGTGGGCGGAGGCCCGGAGCACACAGACAGTACTATACCATAACTCACTCCACTAGTATATTAAGAGCTAATTTGAAATATAAAAATCACATTCGTGTGAAGTGGCCCACTGTGGCTGCCACACAATTGCAGATTCACAGCCACTATACGTTACGAGACATGATGAATGCAGTGTTTGTGTTATTGTATATGAAACAAAACCAGTCACAATATGTATTTATTGACCACATGACGTCTCACGTTGTCATTTAGTGCCCTAAACAAACGATGGAAAATGATGTTTGTTAAGTGACATTTGCGTCACTTACTGCCATATGACGCAAATGTGGCAATTCAAAAGCCATGCAAAAGCTGATAGAATACAATACACACATTAGCCTATACTGTTTTTGGTTACTGGGAGTATCATGACAAGGATCAACCAGAATGTATGGTCACCAATTCACTAAATGTTTCCTCAGTGCAATCGTTCCTTTGGATTATTCATACAGTAACACAAGGCAAATTCATTACAGAACATATCGTACATCCTATATGGGTATAGGAGCCTGGATGCAACAACCTGGCCTGGATGCAACAACCTGGATTGGATGCAACAACCTGGCCTGGATGCAACAACCTGGCCTGGATGAAACAACCTGGATTGGATGCAACAACCTGGCCTGGATGAAACAACCTGGATTGGATGCAACAACCTGGCCTGGATGAAACAACCTGGCCTGGATGCAACAACCTGGCCTGAATGAAACAACCTGGCCTGGATGCAACAACCTGGTCTGGATGCAACAACCTGGCCTGGATGCAACAACCTGGCCTGGATGCAACAACCTGGTCTGGATGAAACAACCTGGCCTGGATGAAACAACCTGGCCTGGATGAAACAACCTGACCTGAATGCAACAACCTGGCCTGGATGCAACAACCTGGCCTGGATGCAACAACCTAGTCTGGATGCAACAACCTGGCCTGGATGAAACAACCTGGCCTGGATGCAACAACCTGGCCTGGATGAAACAACCTGGCCTGAATGAAACAACCTGGCCTGGATGAAACAACCTGGCCTGGATGCAACAACCTGGTCTGGATGCAACAACCTGGCCTGGGTGAAACAACCTGGCCTGAATGAAACAACCTGGCCTGGATGCAACAACCTGGTCTGGATGCAACAACCTGGCCTGAATGAAACAACCTGGTCTGGATGCAACAACCTGGCCTGAATGAAACAACCTGGTCTGGATGCAACAACCTGGCCTGGATGCAACAACCTGGCCTGGATGAAACAACCTGGTCTGGATGCAACAACCTGGCCTGGGTGAAACAACCTGGCCTGGATGAAACAACCTGGCCTGGATGCAACAACCTGGCCTGGATGAAACAACCTGGCCTGGATGAAACAACCTGGCCTGGATGCAACAACCTGGCCTGGATGAATTCAACAACCTGGCCTGGGTGAAACAACCTGGTCTGGATGCAACAACCTGGCCTGGATGCAACAACCTGGCCTGGATGCAACAACCTGGCCTGGGTGAAACAACCTGGCCTGGATGAAACAACCTGGCCTGGATGAAACAACCTGGCCTGGATGCAACAACAAGTAATACTGTATACTAAATTGTACATATAATTTATTTTGATTACTGGGAGCTGATGGTAGGTGTTGCGCTCCACGTCAGCATTCCATCTCCCAGAGGTCTAGTGCATTGAAACGGGAATAGACTCCCGCACTCTGGCTAATACCAACAATAAGCCTCTCTGACTCACTTACTTTATATGATGTTTATTTTTTATTCTTTTTGCATAGTAGTGTATATGTATGTCATTAAATGTTATGGTGAATTGAAAATGGAAGACCCGAATGGAAACAAGCCTTAGTGCTTTCTTGGGTTTTTAATCCTCTTAGCAGACCTTGTATTGAACTGTACTTTCCTTATGTGCTTAATCTGCAAACTGTTCAATCAATCAATCCACTTTGGTGTGAGTGCTATTTTGGTTTTGGCGTAGGCGACACACAGCGTCAGAATCAGTTTTTGGGTGAGTCCCCCTTTAGGAATTCCACAGTTGATGGAGGGATGAGACATCATATGGCCGGGAAGCGCAACCAGACAGCTGACGAAAGGCGTGTGAGGCTCGAGGGGAACGCCGCACGGACTGACATCACACTTTGGGCTCATTAACTGTTTGGAGAATTCCTGCTGTGTTTTTAACTGAAGGTCAAATGCCCTGCTGCTTGGACTGGAGTCGTGCCAATACAGTGAGATCTCGCTGTTGAAACAAATACAGGTGCACACCACACCACACACGGCACACGGCACGCACGCACGCACGCACGCACGCACGCACGCACGCACGCACGCACGCACGCACGCACGCATGCACACACGCACGCACAGACAGACAGACAGACAAAATGATTATTAGATTTATTAGATACTAGTCCATACATAGGCTACCTGTTCGGGGGTCTGACATACCAATCCCTACTTGTCCCCTGTGGCACACCCGCTCAGCCCATCACAGCACAGAATGGCACACCTTCCAGCCAATCACAGTGTACAATACGTGCGGATGATTCCGTCCTCAAAGATCCGATGATTGAGGTAATATCCCTCAACCACAGGTAATTCATTCATTCATTCATTCATTGTAGCTGAAAAGGCCTCAAAACAGGGAGAGAGAGAAAAAAAACTGCCCATGCGGCTCACTGGAGTGGATTTCTCAGTTAAAACCTTTTCGTGCACGTTTAAAGGACCACGATAAATACTTCTAATGTTTTGAACCAGCATATCCTGAAACCTTTAAGGTAAACAAATACGATATACAAAGAGGTACCTCTAGTGAGTGTGTAGTAGTGCGTTTGAAGGTGCTGCACATTCTCAGCATCTGTACATAAAAATAATAATTATGATATGGAAATGAAGCTAATTTAAATGATGAAACCAACTAGCTAATGCATCCCTGCAGTCTGTCCTCCATTTATTATTCGATTGTGCATGCACACAACTGTCTAATTATGGCACTAATCAGATGTAAGCTGTTTACAAGTGTAAGGAGAAAATATGTTCCGTTGACATTACCCTTTATACACAATTTTGCATTTTGATAATTGATTGAATAGTGGAATGCACTGATTGGATATTTAAATTGCCCGGCACACTGGGCAACTCACTGCAGGAGTAACAAGTTCCTTGTTACTCCTGCAGTGTTGCACGTTGGCTGCCATAATTATTCAGTGAAGGATGAAACAACCGGAAGCATTTATTGTAGAGATGCATGGGGGATACATTTGCAAAGCAAATGACATGCAGTGCCATACATTGCTGTGTCATCACAAGTTCTGAAATGTGCAAGATATTTACTGGGGCTATGTTCAGGCATGCTGCCCTATAAAGATATTTACTGGGGCTATGTTCAGGCATGCTGCCATACAAAGATATTTACTGGGGCTATGTTCAGGCATGCTGCCCTACAAAGATATTTACTGGGGCTATGTTCAGGCATGCTGCCCTACAAAGATATTTACTGGGGCTTCAGTCATGCTTCCCTACAAAGATATTTACTGGGGCTATGTTCAGGCATGCTGCCCTACAAAGATATTTACTGGGGCTTCAGTCATGCTTCCCTACAAAGATATTTACTGGGGCTATGTTCAGGCATGCTGCCCTACAAAGATATTTACTGGGGCTATGTTCAGTCATTCTGCCCTACAAAGATATTTACTGGGGCTATGTTCAGGCATGCTGCCCTACAAAGATATTTACTGGGGCTATGTTGAGGCATGCTGCCCTACAAAGCCAAAGTGCAGTAAGTGTTTCAACTTGTCAGCCAAATGAGATATCGGCAAATAAGTGATATTACACTATTTGTAAATAATTATGTTCTTGAGATAAGTGTGTGTGTGTGTGTGTGTGTGTGTGTGTGTGTGTGTGTGTGTGTGTGCGTGTGCATGTGCGGGTGTGTGTGTGTCATACACACTCCGTCACTCATGTGATCAGTTTGCACCGCTCAAATACTCGGCTTCCCATCATGCACCTGTGACCCTGTATGCGCGTGTCACGTGATCGGGCTAGCCAATCACAGCGCTGTCTCTCTTCTATTTTCCTTGGCGCCGCAAATTTGGGGATGCTATAGGGGAAATATTAGATAAAGTAAAAAAAATATATATATATATATATATATATAAGCACATTGAAGGCGGGGAAAGAAGTGAACCCAATATGGAAAGCATGCACAGGTCAAGTTGGCGTGAGGGTCGTGCAGCCATGGGGATGTGGTGCATGAGCGTGTGATGGCGGGAGCATCACAAATGAGTGACATTAGCTACTGCTAGCGCAAGTTGTAGCATCTTTGCAAAGATATACAATAACCCTGGCAACAACAGGCGTCCTTTGTTTTGGCACATGGTGTCTTATCACGTATAAGCAATTAAGCCAATAGCCAAACTCTTTTAATTATTAATCAGCCCATTAAGAATAGGAAGACTGAGTCCTGTTGTTCGCTAATATAGTTATGGATTTACACAACTAATTTTAGCCATTGATTGTATGAACATGTTTTAGCTAAAATGTAATCTAATTGATGAGTGGTAGACAGCGTCTAGGGATTTAAGAGTGGATGCTGCTGCATGTCTGTAGATTATGTCCCCATAATCCAAAACAGACAGGAACACTTCCTCAACAACTCCCTTCCTGCTAATGATAGAAAGCTGGCTCTGTTTCTATATGAGAAATCAATTTTCTGTCGCAATTTACCAGCAAGAACTGGTGTTCAAAAGTAAGTCTCTCGTCAATCCAAATACCATGCAGGTATATACTTTCATTCACAGAAAATATGCCATTCTAAAAACACTGTCTAAATATTGACCAAAGTTTTCTGAAAATGTTCAAATATTTATTCTAAAATTTCATAAACATTATTTTGCTATATAGCAACAAGAACCCCAAAAGGGCTTCCCGTCCAGAAGGGGCAAAACACTAAAAGGGGTTCCTGTCCTGAATAGGTTAAATAAAATACGTATTTGTCTGTCTTCTGTATTGTCCCTTTACACAGAGGTGACAGGACAAAAAGACGTCTAGCAATGACCTTCTACCAGTCTAGAAACTCAGTCTGGAAACTCAGTGACACATATGCCTCACAGGCAGATCTGCTTAGATAGGGTATATTCTGTTTGTGCAGTATAAGGGGGGGAACCCAGGAAAATGTATAGTAATTATTCTAAATTGTTAAATGTTTATTCTACAATGTTACTGTAGTATTGTGTAAGTCCTTCACAGTCCTTCACAGTCCTCCACATCAGAGCGTTACACTCTATAACATTCAATGGATTAGAGCTTTCCTCAGCCAGGAGTCAGCCCATCTCCTTTTCCAGACATCAGTCATATCAAAACTTGACTATTGTAACTCTATCCTTACTGGCCTCCCGGCATGTGTACTTAAGCCTCTCCAATTGATCTAGAATGCCGCAGCACGATTGGTCTTCAACCAACCCAAAATATCACTGGAATACCGGACTTGTACTTGTAACATAGTATTTCTGCATTGCAGTATTGATTCTTTGTGACGACAGTACTTTTCCCACCACTGCACTAGAGGAAACTTTACTGTGTATATAATGTGGTGTGATACAAAAGTCTGGACACAGACTGGAACATTTCCTGTATGGCTTATGAAAGCTAACCTGACTCCGCCAGATGGGGCAGCAGAGAGTACACTGGGTTCCCCCCGTACTCTCTGCTGCCCCATCTGGCGGAGTCAGGTTATATGAAAGCAGCCAACAGCACAAATGTAAACGCACTTTAAACATGTCTGATTCATCTGTCATCAACGTACAAAACCACTAGCAGATGGCACATTTTGGAAGGCAGTCATAACCAATTGGAATGGACTGGAATGTGACTGATACATCTTGATCACATGACTCCAGGGATGATTTGTCTGAGGTCTGGACAACATTTGTAGGAGCCGTAACGTAGAGTGTGTTTTGAAGAAAACTCAACATGGCTGACAATCTCATCTGGCACTATGTGTGATCCTAGGGAGTCAAGGAATTATTTTGATTGTACGGCCTACAGGTCGAGAGTTACAGGCCAAAACGTGACGCTAAAAACAGGAAGACATTTGCCCTCTTTTACCATGCGGATCTTGAGATCCACATGATTAGATTTGTCTATGTTGCCCTTTATTTTCTTCTTCGTTTTTACATAAATTTAGTTTGACAACAAAATGTCAAAGGGTAGGGATTAGCGTCTGCCTAAGAGAGTGTCGTAGCTAGTGTCTTAGCAGTACTCCAGTTGTACTCTCTATCTACTGTGTGAGCGAGGGATCAAACAACATACACAGGTGGTCATTATATCAATTAGTCCTTGCCGTGCACATTCCAGGGTGTATGAGGCCATCAGGTCATCGCTGAATCTAAGGGCCCTTCTAATGCCCTTGGTTGCACTCCAGCTGTCTAAACATGATGTCACTTGCTTATGCTGTGATATCACTCGCAGACACACTCGCACGCACACACACTTCCCCTCTCTCTCTCTGTCCACCCCCCTCACACACACGCACGCACGCACGCACGCACGCACTCACAACATAAGCGTTAGGTTCTCCTTAACATAGGAGTCTACTCAGTCTAGGGCCTAGAAGCAACAGGGACAAGATGTGGAAAAATACCAACATTCATATTCATGTATGAGGAACCCTTATGCAGATGCTTTCATTTGTGGCAGCTGCAGAGAGAGAGAGAGAGAGAGAGAGAGAGAGAGAGAGAGAGAGAGAGAGCGAGAGAGAGAGAGAGAGAGAGAGAGAGAGAGAGAGAGAGAGAGAGTGTGACTGGAAATGGTAATGCCCTAATTAGGAGACGACTGGCAGAAATCTCATTACTTTTGACCATTTCATAATTAGACATGGGGTTTATTATTAATCAGCCCATTAAGCATTAGAAGACAGAGTCCTCTACCCCCCCCCCCCCCCCCCCCACCACCACCACCACCCACCCACCCCCCAGATACCAGTGTGGGTTTGATTGACATTGCCAAGGGCGTGACTCCATGATCATGAGACCTGGGATAGCAGACCTTGCCATAATCAGGATATCGTCGCTGTCGGGTGGAAACCTTGCCAAAATGGAACTCCTCTGCCTTTCTGGTCTTTCTCCTACTTGGACGTGTCATGCACCATGTCAGTTTTGTTCTCGGAAGTCGGAACCAATCAGATTTTGTCCTTCATTTCACGGGTGCGTTCAAGTTCATGCAGGTCCATCATTTAAACACAAAATATGTCTAATCATACTAATCAGAACTAATCGGATCTCAGTACAAATCTCCCAGGTCCATTGTAGTTCAGCTCTTGTCATTTTGGACCCGCGAACACCTCTAATACACACACATGTACGTGTGTGCACGTGTATGAATGGGTGAATGTGATGCACATTGCAAACCGCTTTGGATGAAGTCGCGGTACAAATGCACCATAATGACATAATCAACCCATCTGAGTGCAAAACACATTTTAACCATAGGGGACGTTGAAAAAACATTGTGGGTCAGGTATGACGTCATATAGGGCCAAGAATTCCTAGAGGCATTGGCAGCACCAGTGAAGCAGATGGATGAATGCAGGAGAACAGGACAATGGCTACCCCTGTATATGTCCCCCCCTCACCCCCCGTTGCACTGAACTCCAGCTGAACCTCATTCCTGACCCTGTCGCAGCCGCCTGCAAGTATCCTCAAACAAACAATCCAAAAAAGCATCAGCGACTATTCCATGTCTATTCGATGGATCATTCAAACAGGTTTGCCTCCTTTATTCGTGATGAAAGATCGACCTTGTTTTGAAAATGTTATGTTGCTTCCCTATTCTGTTGTATACTGTTGGTTCTGGGGAAAGTGCAGACATAACCACTCTGATACACATGCCGTCACAAGCCGCTTCTTTAAACCTGACCTGTGGACATCAGTTTCAGTGGGAGGTCAAAACTGCTCTTATAGTTTTCATTGGCTATGCGCGGTCCTCCCTTTGGCAGCTTCTTTCTGTCATCATCTTTCTGCCACAGGCTCTGAGGCTCACAGCCAACCTGGCAGTGATATAGCAACTATTGCCAGTTCTTGCTTGGAGACGGAAAGACGATCAGAATCAGCTATAGTCACATCACAGTTTTACAGGTAAATAAAGTGGGTGAAATTCGTTTTTGTGCATATCCCCATTGTTTTTCCAAGAAAGATAAAGAGAGTGTCTCCAGGACCCAGGTTCAGCCGATGTGGACACTTTGTTAAGAGCAACTTGGGGAAGCAAATAAAGACATCCCGCGAGGCTATAACGTCAATTACACCCCAGGCTGGGATGAAGAGTGCACCGTAGCTCCCTCCTGTAACTCCACCAGCAAGGCTAG
The DNA here is from genome assembly GCF_951216825.1 of Electrona antarctica. NCBI lineage: Eukaryota > Metazoa > Chordata > Actinopteri > Myctophiformes > Myctophidae > Electrona > Electrona antarctica. Next base: position 23,694,674 of record NC_136809.1, read on the forward strand.
CTCCGTAGGGAGGCGAGTCAATCGATTTTAAGTTAACCATTCTAGGCAGAAGGTGTGGCCAACCATCAACCATAGCAGAAAGACATCGCCCACCAAGTGCCTGGTGACAGGCTAGCAAACGCCATCACATCCCATATACTGAATGCTGTCTGACCCTATTTCTCGTAGTCTTTTTCTCACATGCACGCATGCACATGCGCATGCGTGCGTGTGTGCGCACACACACGCAAGCACGCAAACACACATTTTCCTTCCCCCTGCGTCTCCAAAGCTATGCAGCTTATGACCTCATCACTGATCCTGTTCTCAAAGCTATAGTTCGAGCCACAGTTTGTAGGATTCGCAGTACCACATCAAACGACACATGAAAAAGTTGAGCAGAGTTCACAATCAAATTTCATCTGAAGCCGTCTGCTTCACAGATCCTGTAATCTCTAACGCTCCACCCCCAGCCAAAAGGGGGAGATTACTACCCTCCTTTCCATATCAATGTCTAACAGTTAAATGTGGATATGGAAGAGAAAGAGAGAGCGAGAGAGCTAGAGAGAGGGAGAGAGAGAGAGAGAGAGAGAGAGAGGGAGGGCGGAGTACAGGCCGTCCATGAGATACCTTCACGACTTTCGAATTACAATACACATGGAATGAAAGCTCACTTGGATAAAAATGACATGCCCTTTTCAATGTGCTATTCATTTTTAGATCTAATTAACCGGACTCACACTTTCATAAGGTCTAATATGCAAGACGTCACACATTGGCATGACACCAAAAAATATCACTAACCCTACCTTTCAGGCTAGAAAAGGACACAATCTGCACTAGTTTTATGATGTTCTCTGCTGATAGCAAAAAGTCATTCCAGGCAAAGCTGAAATGACATGCTGCACGGTAGTGAAGTTTTTCAGAACGCCATCTCCTGCTGTTGCATGCCTGTCTCTTCTGTGACCTCTCCCTTTGACACTTCAAAAGCAACAGAAAATGCTCTGAAATGATTGTTGTTTGTTTGGCTCTGTGATCAACAGACACCTGCTGTGGCTATTTCTCGAGCCTTAACCCTTCTCTCATTTTCTGTTGGGCTGCTTTGCTATCCTGAAAAGATGCACACCCGCTTCAGTGCCCAGGTGGTGCAGGACAAACAGCCATTTAGCATAAAAGAAAAATAAAGTGTGCACACAGCTCTGCTGAGGGTGCGATAGAACACAGCAGAGCATATCTAAGTGTGCAGACTTTATTCTTTATTTGATGATCCCACTCTTTAGCCACTTTTGTCCACTGGGGGTCCCTCTACTGTACCCTCTACTGTACTGCACTGTACTGTCACTGTACTGACCCACAGGAACGCACCCAGGGTGCCGGCCCGATTCCGGCGAGCCGCCCCACGTCCGAAATGGTTGAGAAATGACAGAGTTACCGTGTGGGGGTCCCTCTACTGTACCCTCTACTGTACTGTACTGTACTGTTACTGTACTGTACTGGCACACCCGAAATCACAATATATACAGTTAATATGTGCGTGTGTGTTTGTGTGTGTGTTAGGTTGCGCACAGGTGGTGAAAAACAACCATGCTGTTTTCGTGCTCAGACGCACCCAGCCACCCACCCAGCCAGCCAGCCACCCACACACACACATAGCTCCGTAAGGGAGTGGTTGCACCACTCAAAAAGTACAGGTAAAGGGTTTTCTTCTGTGTGGTCTTAGATATTTACAAGCTTTTGCCACAAACGGTGCAACCTTATTGGTCTCTTAGCTTATTTGCAAAGTTGCAAACTCTACAAGATGTGACACATTGCGTGCTTGTAGATCTACATTTATTTATTTATTAAACAATTCTGAAAGAAATCTGGGGACAATGTTGCCTGTAACATGCCTAAAATAAGGACACCAGGTTGCAAGTGGTTAATCTCACCTCGACTCCAGACCTGTCTAAATGGTAAATGGGGCATTTATATAGCACCTTTATCCAAGACGCTTTACATTCACCCATTCACACATACATTCATACACTGATTGTGGCGGAAGCCATGGTATACCAACCAGCACATCGGAAGCAATTTGGGGTTCAGTGTCTTGCCCAAGGACACTTCAACATGTAGACAGGAGGATTCGCCGACCCATGGATCATTGGACAACCTGCTCTACCTCCTGAGCCACAGTCTCCCCTCAACGTGACAGCTGCACTCAACGTGACAGCTTTACCATTACTACAAGAGAGTAGATCTATTTTTGAATGTTTTATTCGGCTCTCCATTGCTCTGCCCTCCTTCCGTCCTCAATATTTTCCTTTCACCAAAAGATCCACTGATTACATTTTGAAATGTCTTTGAATAAGCAACGTGGTGTCTGGTGTTTGCATCTGGAGGGGATGATTTCTGGGATTTCTATTTTTATTTTAATTGTTTTGCTCTCTGTGGGGTTTATTTATACACTTTGAGGATACAATGAGAGCCCAAAATGAAGAACAATCAAATTACACCTCCTTACTGACTGACGAAGAATAATCCAGGTCACTGTTCTATGAAACACCCTCCTATGAGCATCCACACACGTGCATCACACGCACAATTTTGACAACGTGTCGATGTATATCAGCTATTTTAACTATTCAAAAATGTTTATCAAAATAGTAAAAAAAGACATCCCAGTTATCTGTCCTGTGAGTTGCACTGATTTACTCACAGGAGGTATGAGCATGTTTAAGCATGCTTGTTAACACTCACTCCTGGTACCAGGCCACGTCAGCCACGTGAACACGACACGCACACATACACGCACACAGGCACACAAGCACGCACTCACACGCACGCACGCACGCACGCACGCACGCACGCACGCACGCACACACAAACACGGGTAAACATAGAAAACAAGAGATTTTTTTTCCCATTTCAAGTTTATTATTGAAGAGTGAAGACCCATTTAGTCTACCGTGAAGAGGTTTACAGAGGACCCTCCCCACACACACACGCACAGACGCACACACAGTCGCACATACGCACATACACACACACGCACACAGCAGCACAGCTTGGCACAACATTGCACTCTGTCTGTTCTTTACATGGCGCAGACGTCATCACCCACGAGACACCTTGTCTCAGGGTGAAAACAGTGGAGGAAGTGGTTCCCACGCCACAGCTCTTTCAACCACTAATCCTCCTCACACAGGTCTAGATAGTCTGACTGTGTGTGTGTGTGCGTGTGCGTGTGCGTGCGTGCGTGCGTGCGTGCGTGCGTGCGTGTGGTTCATTTTATGTGTTCAACCCCTGTAGCATACATGTGAGCATGCAGCCATGCACTGTATGCAGCAGTTGTGGAAAGTAAATTTGTTTTTCACTTCCTTGATACTTTGCACTTCAAAGGAGAATGTAAGGTTAACACCTGAGGTTGAGAAGATCTGTTAAAATGTGCCAAGGTCGAGAAAGCATCAAGAATAAACAGAGAAAAATGGCACAGGCAAAGTAAATTAACTAAGTACATTTATTCAAGTACTGTTTTTGCAAGTTCGCAAGGTACTTTTACTTCACTTGAGTAGTTCCATTTCTTGATACTTTATAATTCTACTACAAATGTAGTTACTAATTAGTTTACTTTGCATATTTAGCTCATTAATAATATCAAATGTTTTTGTATTATTAATAGCTCATCTACAAGCTCACAACGAATTGCATCGTGACGTGTTGTGAGCTTGTAGATTGGTTATTCTTGAACAGCGAAAGTTTTAAAAATTCATTAATTTATCCAATTTGCTTTGGGTCTTTTTTTTCTTTTTCTTTTTTTTAGACAGGATTGTTAACACGTTAATGATCACTAACTAGGCGCTCGCGTGCACGCATTCGCCTCGTTGACAGCAGTCTGCTGGGCGAGCGCTGGCGCTTTGGCATGGGGGGTCAGATCAACATGGAATGAATTATGTACTGGCCATATAAGGAGCATGTCTTGAGTGTACAGGGTTTGATGAGGTCAGATCAAAATGTGGAATGTCAGAACAGGTCAGCTCCATACAGGAGATCTAAGGGTGGTAGCGGGGACATTCTCTTGAGTGTACAGGGTTTGATGAAAATTTCGGGCCTGTTGAGAACTCTAGTTTTCACCGGCTGCCGGGCGCAATAATAACTTTGGGGCAGGACCGTCTAGAGTTTGAATGGACAGGTATCAGCCAAAAGGGAGACATCGAAGAGAAAGGATGGATTAAGAAGGATCAATATGGAATGTCAGAACAGGTTCTGACATATATCCATATATGGAGATCTGGGTTTGAGGTTTGAGGCCAGATGTAAAGTTGCTGGCCAATATTGATGACATCAGGGATCTCCATATATGGGGTTAACTGCGACAGCAGGGCGCATTTAATATGACAGGGTCTCCACATCTCCATCCCTGATGATGTCACATGTCACGAGACCTAGGCACCATATATGGTGCCCGACACACTGACGGGAAATGCGCGATTCCATAGTTAACTGTGACCTAGTAGCTTTACTTTTTCTTCTTATTTTTTTTCCTTTTTTTCCTTTTTAGTACTTTTTAGTACTTCTTCCACCCCTGCAAACAGACACAGAAACAATGGAAGGAGAAGGCAGGACATAGAACTGATAAATAAACTTACTCTGAGCAGGCTCCTCTGGTGAGACCTAACAGTATGGATGGAGTGCTGCAAAGAGCCCCAGGAGCAGCTTAGACCACCAGGTACGGAGGCCTTTGCCAAATGGCAGACAGCTAGCCGCTGTCAGGGAATGTGACAAGAATGACAGCTCTCGATTATACCGGCAAAATGCTACAGGAGTCCAGAGGAGTGTGTGAACAGTGGCCAGACGCACAGGGGTCGTGACCCCTGCAATCCACATTCAGCAGGTCCAGCCGTTAAACTGACAGATATTTAGCATTGGAAGGAAGGGAGGTGGGCACAAGGTGATTTCCCTGAGGTCAAACTATTTGCTGTCATCCCCCTTACAGTGCTGATGTTATTTACAGGTGCGCATGTGTGCACGCTCGTGCGCTCGTGCACAGACTGCAGACACACACTGCAATCTTTCTGATACAGACGGAAGAACTCACCTTTTCACACTCATTCCCAAGAACTCTATTTACTACTATTTCCTAGAGGTGGACAGTAACTGAGTAAATATACTTGATTACTGTACTCAAGTACAGATTCTGTAGCCTGGTTAATAAACCAGACCGAATCAGCCGTTGGCAAAACAAAATTGCCTACCAGCGGATTACGGTCTGGCGAGGCTCAGTAGCACGCCTCTTTCCTACAACCGAGAACAGGTCGGACCAATCGGGACACGGTATGCAATATGGGCGGGCTTTGGTACAGTGACGTTCAATGCTTGAGACTTTTGACTGACAGTAGCTCTGACCAATTGCGTCAAAGAGAAAATGTTTGAACCCGCCCCCCGGGAAATGAAATCCAAGTGGAGCCAGCCCAGACTAATATACCGCGACAGTGTTGTGTGATATTAGTCTGGCTTATTAGCCAGGCTACAGATTCTGAGGATCTGTAGTTCCGTACTTTACTTGACTATTAGATATTTATTAAAGGAAAGCTCTAGAGTACTGAGTACTTTTAGGTTGGCTGTTTTCTGAGGGGCGGTAGTGCCCCTAAAAAACAGCCAACAGCCAAAATAAAACAGCCAACCTAAAAGTTTGGCTTTCACACATGATGTCACGTGGCAGCCAAGTCTATGGACTTCTAAAGTTTGTCATATTCAAGGGAGACCCAAATAAACCCAAAATTCAGCATGCCCCCTGTGACATCATGGGGCAACCACACTGGGCTCCCCTCACTTCACATGAGTGTTTATGCCGTTTGCTTTGATGGAATAATTGATTGAACACGTACGCCATAATATGATTTGATTTGGGTGTGTTGTAATCTAATGTAATCCTGGGCGCTACACTTCGTTGGCAGAGGTTGGCAAATAGATTATCACAATAATCAACACAAACACTTTATTTAGAACACACCCAAATCAAATCATATTACAGCGTACGCGTTCAATCAATTATTCCATCAAAGCAAACGGCATAAACAATATTAGTTTGCTTCTTCTACAAAAATAAAACTTACAAGTTAACAGGCAGTTCTCTTGTACCGATACCGTACTTGTATTATTTTCCACCACCTCGCAGCAGAGATCAGACTATCCAGCATAGCTATATCCACCAACCAATTTTCAAACGGTTTGGTTTGTTATAAACGTCAGAGACGTCCGCATACTTACATGCTTTTATATGACGTTCATATATAAAATAATATTAAGCATATAAGCATCCTGAATCATAGCCACGTTGATAACGTTTGTAATAAACGTTTGTAAATCCGTCAAGATTTGAGCGAGTTATGAATATTTTTGTTTGAGCTGCCATAGAACATACCGTACTGTAGCACCTCAGCAAGATGGCCACCGGGTGAACTACGTTGGACGTCTATAATTTTCTTCCCCACTTCTGCTCTTACACTAGCCGTGTTTGTGGCTTCCCCCGATGCTCACCAGCCGTAGGGCTTAATTCTCTCGCTCGGTGTTCAAACTGTTTTTAAGAGGGGACAATCGTATCTTTTTCTGTACTTGCCTGGTGCCCAATGCCCACACAGCTGTAGAGCACCGAGTTGGTAACGATGGAAGACGGTTCTCGAGTTACGTGGATTACAGACGTACATATGTACACACAGAGACGTGGTGCATTTATAGATAGATTGATCAAAAAAGTAAAGTTCTTTTTGTTTTTTTATCCCACGATTTTGCAACCCATTTTTTCACCCATTATCTAATGTAATCCTGGGCGCTACACTTCCTCTGCCAACCTGGGGGGCAGCGAACTGACCTCATGCTTCCTTCTATACATGAGGAGTCCAAGCTGCTTCTTTTCACCTGACAGGGGAGAGTTTCATGACGTAGCACGTGGAAGGAACACGTTATTCCGACCAGTTCCTTTCCCCTCCATCAGGTGCCCCGGCTGGCCAGGGGGAGATAGTTTAGAGACCAGGATTACTGTATGTTTTTAGTGAGGGGACACGGGGAGAACATGCAAACTCCACACAGAAAGGCCCTTTCCCAAAAAAAAAGTAAAGTAAAGTAAATGTTCCTTGAAATGAAACTCCAGGGTAGGTTTTGTCAAATGGTATACTGTGAGATGTCATATTTAATGTACTATTTAATGGTCAAGCTGTCTGCGCTGCATCACTATTAACACTAAAGAGCCGTGCCTTTCCTCCTGGTGCAGGTTAACCGTTTCAGATTAAGATCCAGGTGCTAAAGGTGAATAGATTAGTGGATGGATCTCGACAGGTTTCCGGGGGGAGGCCAGGCATCCCCTGCAGACTGCTGTTAATAACCCGTGTCAGAGCCCAGACCGGGTGGACTGTCATGCGCTAATCTCCTTCGTGAGCTGAGAGCAGAAACCCCAAAAGAGACTGACAGGCTCACTGCCTAGACAGATGTGTCACGTGGACTGCGGTCACGTGTGTGTTATGATTTGTTATGATTAGTTTTGTTATGATGTAGTATAGATATATATATTTATTGGTTAATATTATGTATATATCTATATGAGGTAACTGGTGGTATTGTTTGATTGATTGATTGAAGAATTTATTAACAGTTTGCAGAATTACAGTACATTTCAAGCACAAACTCAATACAAAGGCTGTTAACTGTGAGTGGACGACCCAATTAAGCATTACACTTGTTTCCAATAGTTATATGTTTAGACCTATCTTTGATATCTCTTATATATATATATATATATATAGCTATACATCCAGTAGACTTGTTATGAACTATATATTGGAATAGAGAGCGCCTTCTATTATATATGTGTTCTGTTCCACTTCAGGTTGGATTGGCTGTGTTTTGCCTTGTAGTACACCAACGAGGGGCCGGCTCTAGCCAGGCGTCTGATCAACGCCTGACTCCCTGATTGGCTGCCGGTCGCGCGCACTCCTTGGCCAGGAATGCGCCGTGCTCTACATAGCCAGTCTGTGTCTGACAGCTCGGGGGGAATGTCGCTAGGACCTTCTCCCGATCCGCTATACTGCTATGTGCCACGACTGAACTGTTAACTCCTTATTATTGTTATCTCTGTTTAAATGTGTTGTTCCGAACGCCCTTCGGAAAGGCGTTGTTTATTTGTTGTTTCTTTTGTTTGAACTGAGCCATTATTGTAGTTATACGTTTTCTTGATTTATTATATATACTTTTATAATAAATCATCGTATTTTGATCATGGTGTCTGCTCCCCCTTCCTATGTTACTCACTCATGTACCCCTAGACTTATGATTTGTAACAGATGTAAATGGGTCGTCCACTCACAGTTAACAGCCTTTGTATTGAGTTTGTGCTTGAAATGTACTGTAATTCTGCAAACTGTTAATAAATTCTTCAATCAATCAATCAATCAATTCAGAGGACAGTCCTCTGTGTGCGTGCTTCCGTGCGTGCGTGCGTGCGTGCGTGCGTGCGTGCGTGCGTGTGTGCATTGAGGATGAATTATGGTAGAATTATGCATATTGTTATGTTCTTCACTTTTTGCTTTATGACATGTGTTACATTTCACATGTTAAGGACATACACTGATTTGCTCTTGTCGTGAACTATGCTCTGATCATGGCAAAACTATATACTTGTACTATATACATTCTTCTCCCCTTGGTATCATGTAATTAAAGTACAATCACAGCCACCTTGAAATACTGTCTCTGACTCTGACTCTTCTGGCATCATCAATTACTGATTGACCCAGAATTCCTCTACAGTGTGTTCATGTGTATGGGCATGTGAGTGGCTTTTGTGTACCTGTGAGTGCTTGTTTGATTGAGAGAGGGATGGAGAGAGAATGTAGTGAAACACTGAAGACACTGTTGGTCTGCGCCTTAGATTGAAATGACGTATATATTTGTCAATCGCAGTGAATGAGTTATGGACCACATGGTTGGCCAACTAAATTCACAACACCATCTCACCAGCTTGTTCAGTTTGTTGGCATTCCTTGGGTTGATGCCCCCAAAGCAGTAAAACCACATTCACCACAGTTACAATTGAAAATAACTTGTAGCCTATTATTCTGTATCGTACTGTATCTTTTAACCCCCTCAATCCTTCCAACAGAATGCACAATAGTAACACAAAGACGAAACCATTCACTAGTGGGAAAAACTGCTGAATGAGATCCTTATTCCATAAGGATCTCAGTCTTGTCAATTTGTCCTCCACTAGACAGAAGCCAAAAGCAGTTTGCTGCTCTCTTTAACATGAATTCCTTGTTGTGAGGGGAAAGTCCTGTGTTGCTTTAACATCTTTTTCTTGGGAGGATTTTTTTATTTGATAATACAAAAGAAATTGGGGCATCAGCCTTTGCACAAGTGCAAGTGTGTGTTTGTTCTCTATGTTAATTTCCTTCTCATCCCCAAGGAACAAGGATTAAAGAGTTTTTGTCCTCGCAGATTGTCCTGCTCTGTGCCAATGTGCTGATTTTGCCGTTTTCCACGCAGTTCTCATCGGTTTTCAATGTTTCCGTATTTGTATCCTCTACATGCGCTTATGTCTGAGAAACCAAGCTTCTGGCGATCACCCCCTGCAGAGTGTGAAAAGAGAGTCTTAGAGAGATTATTCTACTTTATTAGACTTTACAGTAGAGATAAACAAGCGATACGTAACATGATCCGAATCTGAACTTGCAATGTCACAACTATAGGTCTGTGTAGTGTATGTGGTATACACTACAATTTATGTCTGTGACATGTGAAGGTACTGTAGCTGTTTATTTCCAGTACATACAAAATATTGTAAAATGTCTGTCTGTCTGTCTGTCTGTCTGTCTGTCTGTCTGTCTGTCTGTCTGTCTGTCTGTCTGTCTGTCTGTCTGTCTGTCTGTCTGTGCGTGCGTGCGTGAGTGCGTGCGTGCGTGCGTGCGTGCGTGCGTGCGTGCGTGCGTGCGTGCGTGCGTGCGTGCGTGCGTGCGTGCGTGCGTGCGTGCGTGCGTGTTGTGATGTTGATTTGTTCACACAGAAAGCTTTTCAAATTGGAAAAATCACACCCGTGTGAACTGAGTGGTGTAAGGTCTGTCTGACGTAATGAAATCATGTCTGACGTAATGAAATCACACCCGGGTGTGATTTCATTACCTGGCTTTGTTTGTGCAGAAAAAATGAGCATGGTTGCTATGTTCACCCTGTTCACCCGGGTGTGATTTCATTACGTCATTACAACAGGGTGAACATAGCAACCATGCTCATTTTTTCTGCACAAAAAAAACAGTTGTAGGAGTGGTTTACACCACTCAAAAAATGTCTTGTGTCTGTATGATAAGAAGGAAAACGATATGCACATCCCAGTTTCAGAATACGGTGCTGGACCCAAAAAATGACTGAATGAAGAAAAAAGTGGAAGTGGAATTGAGAAAGCCCGGAGGGGCAAAACGTTGTTGTATTTAGGTTGAAATAAAAAAGACGGGGAGCAGAACTATATCGTGAGCGGTGATGATGTCACTGTTACCAAACTGCTTTGGAAGACGTTGCTTGTGTGGACCACACCACAGTAGCCTACTTAATTGACAAAAGATCTTTGCAACTGAAAAGCTATTACATGTTCCATGCTACTGAGAAATCTAGTTGATATCTTGAATTTTTTGAGTAGCAAAAGTATGTGAGGATTGGGGTCCTTGGCCTTTTGTCAGCGTACATAAGAAATATGATGCTGATGGCCGTAGTATGCGAGGTTAGACACATGGACAGTGGTGAATGCATGATGCTCTGTCTGCATGTGAAAATGAAAGAGACAAATGACAGGTCTGACAGCTTGTCAGACCTGACATATCTCTCAGCGTTTTGCATTAAATACCTCACTTCTCTTCGATTGGTGAACAAAAAACTCACACCCGTGTGAAGTGAGGGGCGCTTGCGCTCTTATCATCGTACATCATCCAATAAAAAAATGAATATACTTCCGCATGAATTAATTTGTCAACTTATGTATTCAATCCTTATCCTCGTTCTCTGCCCCTATATTCAACGTACTTGTAGATGGAGCCAAACTTACGGAGACTTTTGGAGACTCCAAACATCACCACTAACCCTAATCCTAAGTATAGGCCGATTAGCCGATTTGCTTAGACACATATGAAGTAAATTCTCATTTCATTGTAAATGGCAAATGTGACACAGTTAGGACAAAAAGCTGTATATAGGAGGGGCTAGCGCCCCTCAAAAATGTTGTGGAGGAATGAATTGAAAATGTGGATACCTGCTCTGATACAAAAAAATTCATCTCTCTTTCTCTCTCTCTCATGCGCCCAGATATCGGACAATATTAATTAAAATTTAAATTAAAATTCGTTTTTTTATCGGTATTGAAATCAAAATAATTATGATATTACTTCTATCTTTTCACTATATTGACCGATATTTCACTGATATTTTATTTTTTGCACAAAATCCATCTTCAGGTTTAATTGTTGCTTAGGCCTACAGTGTTTGGTGATGTGGTTGATACCCATGTGTCACTTAGGGGGTGTGTGTGGCCACTCCTCCCCTTCTAATCAGCAGTTTCAACAAGTCGTTTTGCCCCCTTCCATTTGCCTGGAATACGGTTCCAGATAAATTACACTTTAAATTCCAGCGTGTGTACTGAAGGGGGGGAAAAAATATATATCCTTTTTTAATTAAAATCAACAGTTTGAATATAACACTGGAATCGTCTGAGGAAATATGCTGCTCCCTCATCAGTAGGGTGAATATCAACAAGTTTCTGCTGCTGCTGGGCTGCAGAGATTGGGGCCGCGGCCGACATTCCTAACAATTTAGCCGTGAGATTACGTTTCGGCGCACTTCAAAGGGAGCCACACGCCCACACCTGTGGTGGAAATTAAGTAACTATAACATGTCTAGTCGAAATGTTGGTTTCTTCGCCGTAGCTACACGGTGGAACAAGAAACCAGTAACTTTTACCAAAGTTCTGTACTTAAAGGGAAAGGAGAGATTTGGGTTACCGTAACCGTCCTATAGGCCTAATGTAACTTCAAAGGTGGGTGAGAAATGCTCCATTGATTAGAAATTGTTAATTAAAAATCACACCTGTGTGAAGTGAGGGGCGCTAATATATTAAAGTCTAACTCATGTTGATTAGGTGATGTAATGGTGATGTAAAACCAACGGTGCAAACACAAACATTAAACGCCATTAACAATAAAGAGACAATATGACGTAAATTACACATTATGACGTAAATCTTCCCTTCATTGTCAAAACAAACATTGAACTAAAGACAAACATTAAAACTTGTGTAGGAGGGGCTAGTGCCCCTCAAAAATACACTTTGCTCCCCATTGACTTACATTGTAAAGTGAAACAGCTCTCAAACTCACTCTTTTAGACCCTCTATCTACAGTATAAATGCACCAAGTTTCTGTGTATGTACGTACGTGTGTACAGGCTTTAGTTCCGACATACTATTGATCCGAAACCTCAATCCCTAACCTAACCATAACCGCAAGCACGGGAGCAGCGCATGTCGGACCATTGCATTTTCGCATCGCATCGCGCTCGGACCTTTGGTGTGTCGGATCTGCGTGTGCACCCCATCCAGGTAACTCGAGAACCGTTCGCCCCACCGACCTCAAATTCGACATACACGTTCCACACCACCACCGGGAGTGCAGTGCCTGGTGTTGAGTCCGTCGGATAGCCGGTTGTCCAGAACCAGCACAAAAGCTTCTGCCCGGGCTCTGGACCTGATCACGACTATATCTATCGCAGTCCGCATCGCGTCGCAGTCCCGCCCCCTCGAGAGACCTAGAAAATAAATCCCTGTTCATTTTCCTCATAGACTTTTCAGAAAGTATTTATTTAAAGACGTTTACGCCGCGGACAAAGCCAACTCTTGTCGTGACAGATCATGACAACAAACACAATTTTTCGGGCTGAACAAATAATTAGAAAGAAGAAGAAAACGGCAGGTTACAACACTTTTTTTGTTGTTTTTCTTCTTTGTAATTATTTGTTTGGTCCAAAATATTGTGTTTGTTGTCATGATTTGTCACGACAAGAGTTGGCTTCGTGCAACGCTTAAAAGGTCTTTAAATAAATACGTTTTGAAATGTCTATGGGAAAAATGCATTCTGAACTATTTCCTGGGCCTGGCGTCGTCATGAAAGGGGGCGGGACTGCGACGCTCTATATATGGAGCTGGCCTGTTCTGACATCACACTGACTATTCTGACATCACAATGGTGTTCTGACATCTGCATAGACTCCATATTTATTATCCCATTTTATTATGGGCATAAAATGGACACAGACATAATAACTGGGTGGAGCATGCATTTCCAACTTGCATCGTTCCAAGTAGTGCCCAATGGGCACCACTCTAGTACTGTAAATTAATGCAAACAAATTACAGATGATTATGACGGAGCATCTCAAAACCTGGTACTGTTTTTTTCTTCTTCTTCTTTTCAATTCTTCTTTTAAAATTTTTTGAATCCAGGACTTTTACATGAGTATTTTTTACATTGTGGTATTTACTACTAAAACATCTGATTACTTCTTCTGCCATTGAGCCACACTAGTAAAAAAAAGTAAACTAAGTACATTTACTAAACTCAAGTACTGTACTTAAAGGTATATTCAGTGATTTCACTTAATTCAAATATCACTTATTTTTTCTTATTTTTTGGATAATCCTCCCTACTATAAAGTGCGCTGACCATATAAGGAGTTCCTCCCTGTCCCCAGTTAACCCCTGGGGTCAAAAAACCCTAGTTTCGGTTTGGGCTTTGGGTGGCAAAGCCTTCATCCAATCAGGATGAGAGGGGCCTTCCTCCAATCATGATCGAGTGGGGCGGGCCTTGGTGCACGTGCTATTGGTCTGTCGTACTTCCCCCACTGTAGAGCGTGTGCATGTGCACATCTTGTTACCGGGTGGACCGGGTTTTTTTCCCAAATCACCCAAATCACTGAATGCTCCTTTAAGTACAATTTGAGGTATTTCTTTTTTCTTTCTTTTTTTTAACTTTACTGGAGTATTTCCAATGTTCAGTACTTTTACTGGCAAATATTGTACTTTTACATCACTACAATTATTTGAAAACTTGAGTTACTAGTTACTTTGTAGATTTAGATTATTATTACAAAACATACATTAACCACTTTAGCCCAACAGTATACACTTCGGCCTTTTGAAAATAGCCGATCTACAAGCAATGTGTCACAATGTGTTGCATTGTGAGCTGGTAGATCTGCTATTTTCAAAATACATTTTATACATTTGAAAACTTGTGAAATGGGACCTTCTGTATGAGTACTTTTACTTTCGGTAGGCCTACTTTAAGTACATTTTGATGCCACTATGTTGAATTCCGAACATTTACTTGTAACAGAGTATTTCTATATTGCAGTATTGAAACGAAATGGAGTACTTTTTCCACCACTGCCTTCAACCCCCTGGTGAGGTCTGTGTATACGTGCACGTGTGTCCAGTGCCTTCAACACCCTGGTGAGGTCTGTGTCTACGTGCACGTGTGTCCAGTGCCTTCAACAACCTGGTGACTCGTGGTGAGGTCTGTGTATACGTGCACGTGTGTCCGGTGAGCTAACAGGCCAGAGACTTGTCGAGAGGTCGTCTCTATGGGAACGTCTATAACGGAACAGCAATGACAAGAGGTGGGAGGAATCTCATTTTCAACCTCCACAGACGTACAGAGTTCCTGTGTTCGCTGCTGTGTGCCGGTTGTTATTGCGAGGGGGAGACTGTCAGCCGTGGTCATGTGATTATTTGCGTGCAGGTGCTTGTGCGTGCATGTCATGTGCATGCGCGCGTGTGCACGATATGGGGTGTACGTTGGCACAGTGTGTGTGCAGCTTGCTTGGTCTTCAACCAGCCAACATTCTCACATGTCTTTCCCCTTCTCCGCTGCACCATTGGCTCCCGGTTGCTGCCAGCACAAAGTACAAAACTCTGATGCTGGCCTTCAAAGCATTAAAGGTATGGCACCCCCTTATCTTCAAAGTCTGATCGGACCCTACAAACCGCTCAGATCAGCCAACGCAGGGAGGCTGGTCAGAACATTCACTGTAAACGCTTTACACATCCCAGACTCTTCTCCCTTCTGGCTCCAAAACTATGGAATGAACTGCAGACTCAATCTTCCGCCATAGTCTGAAAACTCACCTCTTCAGACTCCATCTTGGCCCATGTAGCACTTGCCATAGCACTTGCACTATAGCCTCAACAACCTTACAGGCATATGCAAAGGCTAAACTTATGTAATTTATTAGATTTATAATTAGATGTAGGCTTGTAGCACTCTATAATGTATACTCATAGTTTCACTGTACAGATAATCTACTGTTAGACAGATATTAGGTCCTTCGCTTGCTTATGATTTTTGATGACTATTTCTATGTATTTGATGTATTACCTTGTGGTGTTCTTGCTTACTGCAAATCGCTCTGAATTAAGAGCGTCTGCTACTGTATGTGTGTGTGTGTGTGTGTGTGTGTGTGTGTGTGTGTGTGTGTGTGTGTGTGTGTGTGTGTGTGTGTGTGTGTGTGTGTGTGTGTGTGTGTGTGGGGGAAAACATTCGCTCTGAAAGAATATATATTCAAAGATGTGTTCGGTCAAAGACCTCTTTGACCGAAACGTTGCCTAAATATAAATAAAGTGTTCGTATTGCAAGTGTAGACGGTGTGTGGGTCTTTATGCACTTGTGCATGTTTTTCTATAGGTATTATAATAAAATCATGTTTTGCCAATTATTTCAGGCCCCACTTGCAATACCCTCAAGGTAAGGTAAGGTAATTTTATTCATAAAGCGCCTTTCAAAACAATCGTTACAAGGTGCTGTACAATAAAATAAAATAATAGAATATAACAAGAACACACAGTCAACATTAAAACATAAATAACAAGGCTCACTCATCAGTGGGCCCAGCCCAGCCCACAGGTTGAAAATCACAGGACTATAGCCTACTGTAGGTCACACACTCGCTCACGCACGCATGCACATGCGCGCACATGCGTGCCCACGCATGAAACAACCAGTGAGCTGCAGCATGTTGCCCAGTGTGAGACTGCACTGCTGCCCTGCTCTGTGGACCAAGCAGCTGTATAGGACACCAGGGAGACAGAGATAGAACTACCAAAGTGTCTCCCCTACAGTGAGAAATGCTGCTGCAGGGAGCCATTTAAATATATTGATCTGTGCGTTATAACGGTGGATTTCGATGAAAAATGGCAGCAATTTTCATCTTAAGCTGCCTTTAAAACGTTCTCTTCAAATTTAAAAGCAGTCTGTAGGGAAAGCGATGGATGTGCAGAGGCTATCGCTTTGGATGGGTCCATCCGTTATCTGGCTTTGGGGGGATATCTACCATAGAGCACATTTATCGGTGTACTTAATAACATTGTGAAGCACGCGGTCACACATAATCCACACAAACAAATTGTATTCCACTGTAAGACTTTTTTTGTAATTTGCTCAAGAGCACTTAGGCAATGCTGGTTGGCAGTGCGGTAGAAAACATACTCTGAATATTACTTAAGTAAAAGTATCAATAGCTACTGCAATGTAGAAATAGTCTGTTACTAAGTAGAAGTTTGGCATTCCAAATTTACTTCAGATAAAGTACAAAAGTATTGCAATTTACGTCAAATCTTTCACACATTTTCTTACTAGGCTGAGGAATATATCCCACCCTTTTCACATTGGCCTGTTATAGCACCACCAACAGGTTGATTTTTGCAAAACACATTTTTGGAACAAAATGCCTCAAATCATCCAATTGCCATCAAAGGCAAACATATTACTTATTTATATTACTCCTAAACATTTTGCCAAACATCTCACACAGTCCTATCCTCCTGGTGGAGACCTGTGCCCAGAAGGGCACTTTTTCTAGTTTGTTTTTGTTTTTCTTTGTTCTAATTGGAATCTTCCGGGCTGTTCATCGTCATGAAAGTGAAGTGGGCGGGACTGCGACGCTCTTTAGGGCTGAAATTTTGTATTGTTTAATACAGGGGAACAAGCCTACTTCGATGTCACTGAGCAGCCTGAAGTTACCCAAGGGTCCACCCAACTCAGACTCAGCAACACAATGAAAATCACATAAGCATAATTAGTGTTCTAGGGATTTAATGGTATATGGGACATTTTAACATAGCTCATTATTTTGTAAGAATATATAACAAATCCAATCCAGAAACACTGATTACAGTGATTAGAAGTATCAGTATCAGGGGGGGTGATACCCCCTTCTTCTGTGCTCCTCATTGACTGGAAAATTCCCAGCTTCCCCATCCCGTTAATTTGGGGTCAGAGGACCCCCAGGAGTCCCAGAGGTGTTTCCAGGAGGTCCCCAGCCAAATGAGTAGTAGTTTGATAATTCAGTTAACTTTAAATGATTACTGGGTGATGCCCAAAGAGAACACATTCCCTTTATATGTGGCGTACCCTTTGTCAGAGTACTTAGTTCTGTACATATTATCAACCTGTCTAGACACCTGTCTACATGTGAGCCGGTGGAAATGTGGATGTGTTTGGTTTATTGTGATGTTTGTGCTTTTGCTGTTATCCTTTTGCATGTTTGTTTGAAATGTTTTCTTTAAGTTGCTGTAGAGTGAGATTATTGTCGAGTGATTTTACTTTATTGTTTTGCTTATTTGTTTGTGTTTTGAGTTGCATGATATTGTATATAACCTATGTTTCCACTGACTGCCACTAACCCATGGACTAATCAAGGACCTGCAGCTTTAAGGACATGCACCTGGGTTGGGTGTGGTCAACCAGGAGCCCTATAGAGCGTCGCAGTCCCGCCTCCTACCCTGGACCAGGAAATGAAACCCAATGCATTATTCTCATAGACATTTCTTAAAGTATTTATTTAAAGACGGTTACGCCGCGGACAAAGCCAACTCGAGTCGTGACAACTCATGACAACACAAACAATATTTTGGACCAAACAAATAATTAGAAAGAAGAAAAAAACGGCAGGTTACAAAACTTTTTTTGTTGTTTTTCTTCTTTGTAATTATTTGTTTGGTCCAAAATATTGTTTGTGTTGTCATGAGTTGTCACGACTCGAGTTGGCTCTTAAGAAATGTCTATGAGAATAATGCATTGGGTTTCATTTCCTGGTCCAGGGTAGGAGGCGGGACTGCGACGCTCTATATAAGAGAAGACAGAGTGTTTGGGCCAGGGAGAGAGAAACAGAGGAAGGAGAAGGCTGTGTTGGGAGAAGGAGGAATGGGGGCAGCTCCATGGGCTGGGGCCAGGACA
Source organism: Electrona antarctica (assembly GCF_951216825.1). Lineage (NCBI taxonomy): Eukaryota > Metazoa > Chordata > Actinopteri > Myctophiformes > Myctophidae > Electrona > Electrona antarctica. Next base: position 23,712,949 of record NC_136809.1, read on the forward strand.
CCCCAGCTGGGGGCCAGCGGTAGCCATGATCGTCGACCACAGATGGGCTGTAAGTGCCATGAGAGCCAGGCCTTCGACACTGTAAGCGCCACGACCGCGCCTCATGGCTGGTGTGTGCCCGGCTTGGCCTTGCCCATGGGGGGGCTGTCCGGAGAACATGAGAGAGACCCACAGAATGCAGCAGGGGACGGAAAGAGTGACGGATCGAGGGGACCGAGAGAGAGACCCAGACGGCCGAGGATGGAGAGAGGGAGCGAGTGCTGCTTACGTGTCAGCGTAGGTGGCCGGTTCTGATGCCGGCCGCCGCTGTAAGTAACCTTCTGATGCAGTACTCGCTCACATACCTGTCTACCAGAGCCGTTTGCTTAATAGAAGATGTTGGAACCGTTGTACTGGCCTACCTGTGTATGTGATTGCAGGAGCTGTTTGTGAAGAGGATCAGGATATTCCAGACTACTCTTCCAGAGAACCTCCCCTGCACCAATCCCTACCTCTGAGCTAATGTTGCACATGTTGAAGGACTAGATTGTTTTAAGAGTTTTTAGCATTTGTTTTGTCTTTAATTGGTGTTTTAGGTACCCATGTAATTAGGCCTAATTTATAATAAATATTGTTATGTTGTATCTTCCTTATAGCTGGTTTCCGTTTCAGTCCTTCCCTGTGTTTTTAGCTATTGTATACTCTTTTACCTGGTTTTAAACTCTAACCTGTGTTGCCTTGTTTTTATATTTGTATTAATTAATAGAGGACCAGACCTTTCAAAGGTGGCGTAGTTGGCTACATGTGTTTAAATGAGTCTCACAGTATAATGCACCTGCACTTTAATTAGTGCACTTTAATATACAACTGTGTTTCTCATGAAGTTTCTTGTGACTGAGTCGGCCACACGTCACATACACACACACACACACACACACACACACACACACACACACACACACACACACACACACACACACACACACACACACACACACAGACTTCGCACACACCGAGACTTCGCACATATACAGATATAGATAGCCTATGAGAATAAAATCGTCACCTCAGCTGTTTCTCATACAATTGTGACATTCGGATAATTGAACTCGATTAGGGAAGCATCATTTGAAATAATGATCAATGACCTAATTAAAGTCAATATGGGCTCTGAGATTATAAAAAGGCTGAAAGTCCCCTGCTGTATTGTGTCCCTGCTCTGGTGCGTCTGGGTGCGATTAGGGATCGATTTCTCCACGGTGGCTCGAGCTTGGCTGGGCGCACCAACAAACACAATTGAACATGTTTGTAGGGGAGGGGAACCTGCAGGGAAGGGCGATATCTGTAACTGCACTTGCAACTCATACAGTCATCTCGCATTCACGACGTCAAGGGGTAAGTCAAAGACAAAATTTGAGTTGTTTCTTGGGTGAACTATTCCTTTAAATGCTCAGTTGCTCCCCATGTGCATGCCTTTGTGCATCTTGGATTGGCTGACACAAGGAACTCCGGCAGCTGTTGTGTACTTTTTTATTATATATATATTTTTTCATCCCATAATTTTGTAACCCATTTTTCACCTGGTGCCGCCAATTGCCTAAACTGTAATCCTCCCTCTGACAACCCGGGGAGAGCCCCGAACTGAGCTCATGCTTCCTTCAAGGCATGAGAAGTGAGCAGGCCAGTTCTGATCGGGACTTTTCCCGGTAGGACGTAGCGCATGGAAGGAACACGTTATTCCAACCAGTTCCTTTCCCGCTCCATCAGGCACCCCAGCTGATCAGGGCGTATACCAGGATTACTGCATATTTTTTGTGAGGTTAACTACCCTAGGGGACACGGGGAAAACGTGCAAACTCCACACAGAAAGGCCCTTTCATCAACCCCACCTAGGGTATGGGCGCTGAGAAGAGAACAAGAACCCACCTCCCACAGCGTCCCTGGTAGGAATCGAACCCTGAACCTTCTAGCTGTGAGGCGAGAACGGCGTTTCCGACTGTGCCACCGTGCCCCCAGCTATTCTGTATTTTTAAGTTAAGTAGTAGGTCTACTTTCTTTAGAATTAGTAAGGACTGCACCATTCTGAATCAACTGTCTGCAGTTATTGCCGGATAATTATTTTAGGGCGCTTTGTAAAGCACCATACTGAAGATGAATGCATGATGGACAAGGTTTTTTATTTTTTATTTATTTAATTGAATTTTTTTTTTTACCTTTATTTAACCAGTAAAAATCACATTGAGACTGAAGTCTCTTTTACAAGTGTGAACTGGCCAAGACAAGAGGCAAAATAAGTGACACAGCTCTGCCAGTAACAAAAAAATACACAACAAAAAACAGGACAGACATACAATGCTCATAAATACAGTACCCTACTTGGTTGACTGGAGTCCCTCAGGGTTTTTTACTAGTGACTTTTCTGTTTCCGCTCCACATTAAAAGTCGTGAGGTTTTCCCCAGACTTCTATGGTTAATGTTTAAATTTGGCTGTTGAAAATGAAATCTAGGTCTATTATTACATTGTTAGGTCTATTATTACATTACAAACTATTCAGTTTTGTTTTCTTTGTGAAGAAAATTGAACTATTCAGTTTTGTTTTCTTTGTGAAGAAAATTCTGGCGAATCCAGTTAGGGATTTGTTCAATGCATTGACTCAGTCTTTGTATTGGACCATTAGTTTGTGTAAAGGTCATGTTTTACTCCCGTCATTGTTTAGTAGAGAGCAATGGCAATATGAACATACAAGCACATGTGCGCGCGCACTCACGCACACTGTGGTGTGCGCACACAGGCAAGCTGAACATGTCATGCACACACAAGGCATGGTCTCTCTCTCTCTCTCTCTCTCTCTCTCCCACAGGACACACATTGTTTGCCACTATACACACATTTAGAAACCGGTCCATTGCTGCCTCACTGTGGATGCAAGTTGTGGATCCCACCATGAAGTGATTTATAGTATAATGCACATACCCAGCACTGCCAGGATTTCCAGAGTCCTGTTGTCAATGGATACTCTGGCTATAGAAATATTTTATTTTATTTTACCTTTGAAATACCTTGAATACCACCAAAGAAGTTGTTGTATGATGCAGCATAGGTAACATCCTCTTTAGCTACAATTTCAAAGTCTCCTACTACTACTCTGAAAACAAGAGACCTATTAAATTGTGTGTTTGACCCAAAGAGTACTGACTCAGCTTGTAGTCTATTAAAAGTGCAGATCTTTTTGGAATTCAGAACAATCTTTTTTATTTTTGTATTCATTCATTTTTATTCATCATCAATTTATTTTGATGCAAAACAAAGAGAGCTGAATCGTCAGCAAACAGGAACAGGCTATGGTCACACTCTGACTTCATATTGTTTACATAATAAAAATAGGAGAGGACCTATTCAGTGGGCACTGAATATTATAGAAATACATTTACAATTTAGGCATTTAGCAGTAAGCAAAAACAACCCATGGTAATACATCAAATATAGAAATAGTCATCAAGGATCATAAGTAAGCTGAGAAGAACAGTGGAATATCTGTACAATGAAACTATAAGTATACATTATAGATTGCTATGTCTACATAATTTTAGCCTTTGCAACGGCAAATGCAACGTACGGCAATGAAGTGCTGCGGGCTAAGGTGGAGTCTGAAGAGGTGAGTTTTCACACTAAAGTCTTTAGTCTTTAATGGGAGTGAGTCTGCAGTTCTGATTACAATGGGGAGTTTAAATAAAATATAAAGAAAGAAATGTTTTCAGTAAAATATCTGTATCAAATGTGAACAAATTATTTTGAACAATGAGCATTGTTAACATTGTGGGAATAACTTGAGAACCTGAGACACATCTTTCTATTTTACATCGACTTTCTGTCAGACAGCTTCCATGTAGCACTAGCAAAAATATTTGTATTTAATACACACAGTCACACACACACACACACACACACACATGCACAGTTGCACACGCACGCACGGACGCACAAACGCACACACACAAGTCTGAAGGGCAATCAATCTTGATAAATATTAACAAGTTTGATTATAAAATGGTAGTTGCTTTCCTTTCTTGTTGACTTTGGCAGTAATTGAATATGACTGTCTCGGGAGCATGTACGCCTTTCCCAAACAACAAACCACACACCTATCGCTGTGATTTTTACAGCACTTGACAACAAGGTAGGAGCGCCAACACAGCAAAGCCTTGAGAGTTGTGAGGCGTGCCTGACGCGCAGAGCAACCAATGACCTTGTGCACGGAGCAGCGTCGGAATCACAATCAACGTTATTGTCACATCACTGGGGGGGGGGGGGATAAATACAAAAATAACAATGTATCTACATATTTACATATCTAATAAGTGCTCTGAAAACATAACATGGTTAAATCGTTACCTTGTTATGTGGTCAGATGGGTGGGTATGGGTAATGGGTAGGGGACAGAAGGGTCAAATCCCCTACCAACATCACATTTGTCCCCCCCAAAGTGATTTTAGGAGTAATTTAGAACCATAAATAAATAAACAAGAGTGTTAAAATACTTATTTAATAGAACCTGCACCCACTTTTAAAATCCTGCAAAACGTGATATATTCTGAAGGCTGGATTTGGTCCACCCTGTGTAAATCCCAAAATGGAACTCATCACTCATCAATCATGTGTCTCCACAGTACGCTGAATTATAAAATGTGTGAATAGAGTTTCTAGGTGAAAGTAATTTTTTGACGTGCCATAGAGCTGCCATTGAGCCACATTATAAATTTCTCAAATTTGAAAGCACTATATTTCTAAAACTATGAAACATTTCAAAGATTTCTTTTTCATGTCCACCGTAAGATGAACCTAAATAGGTTTGAATGGGGTTTCTAGGTGTAAGTATGTAGGACTAGTAGCATGCCAAAGTTTGTGCTATTGCCATTGAGAATGCATTGGGCGTTTAAGTTAAATACGGGGAGGAAATATGACAGCAAACTGCCTGTCATATTTTCTCCCTATTCCAAAGCCCCCCCAGGTACATTATATATTTAAACTATTTTCAGCAATGGTACACTTATTTTTTCAGTGGGTAGATCTTGTTGAGCTGGTCATTTTGAAAGTAGATCTCACGTCATAAATGTGTGGGCACCCCTGTTCTAGCCCCTAGGATGACCCGAGGCCCACCACTTAAAAACCACATGCTACGGTGCCCAAATCTGAATTTAGGTGCTCAAATGAACTCAAACTGAAGCAATTCAGTAAAGGCCAACACTTCCTCCTGGGGTCATTTTAGGGGCTGGGACCTCCAGTAAAAGGCCTAAATACTCTCCAAGAGTTGGGGAACAACATATCAAGAGAGTGGAGTGGTAGGCCCTTGGATTGACCCAGGACCAGTGATTAAATGTACCCCACTGAAAAATAGCAGATCTACAAGCTCGTAGCGTGGCACTCGGTGCTGCACTACGAGCTTGTAGATCTGCCCAAAGTTGAAGGGCTTCAACCTTGGGTACTGGGTAGCTGAAGTTGAAGCTCTGCCCTTCAACTTTGGGCACTTTTACATGTAGGCTGACCCAAAGTTGAAAAAGTTGCAAGGGGGACATCTTTGGGCATGGGGTCCTCATCGTTGGATATGTTGTTCCCACAACCAAGAAGAGTATTTTACCCTTTACTGGAGGTCCTAGGCCCTAAAATGACCCCATGAGGAAGCGTTGACCTTTACTGAATTGATTCAGTTTCAGTTCATTTGACCACCTAACTTCAGATGTGGGCATAATTACACCATTGCTTCAGTTTCAGTTCATTTGACAACCTTCTTTCAACTTTGGGCACTTTTACATGTAGGCTGACCCAAAGTTGAAACAGTTGCCAGGGGGACATCTTTGGGCCTGGGGTCCTCATCATTGGATATGTTGTTCCCACAACCGAGAAGAGTATTTTACCCTTTACTGGAGGTCCTAGGCCCTAAAATGACCCCATGAGGAAGTGTTGACCTTTACTGAATTGCTTCAGTTTCAGGTAATTTGACCACCTAACTTCAGATTTGGGCACCCTAACATGTGGTCTTTAAGTGGTGGGCCTGTGGTCATCTTAGTGGCTAGGAGGTCCAGTGAAAGGCCTACATACTCTCCCAAGATGGAGGAACAACATTTTACAATCTGGGAACCCTTATAGGCCTTTGTATGGCTACAGTGCGACTGGTTCAATCCTACCCTAAATCTAGGCCTAAGACGTGACACCTCAAAGTGGGGTACATTGCATCCACTGGTCAATCCAAGGGCCTACCACTCCACTCTCTTGATATGTTCTTTCCCAACTCTTGGAGAGTATGTAGGCCTTTCCCTGGACCTTCTAGCGGCTATGCACTCATCACTCATCACTCATCACTCATAGCTCACAGTTAACAGCCTTTGTATTGAGTTTGTGCTTGAAATGTACTGTAATTCTGCAAACTGTTAATAAATATTTCAATCAATCAATCAATAGCATTGTATTAAGCTCTCAATGTCATTAACGACATTGGCGAGTTATTGTTTTGAATGTTTTATTGCCATTTAATCGAATCCTTGCTCTTGTCCCGCCTCTAAAACACCGTATCCGTATCCGGTTCCCACTAGGCTAGATCCGTTGATTTGATATACATCCGGGTGAAATGTTATTTACGTCACTTTGTTCTTCGCCCAGTGTTACAGGAGAGCACAATGCAACAAACAATTACTCGGATGTTTAAAGGTGTGGTGCAATGAAATAATTTTATTTTTAAGTTTTACCCTGAAAAGGCAAGCTCACTGATTTTGAACCAATCAGAAAGTCGCATCCCTCCAGGCTATGGGACGCGCACACACACATGCAGATCTGTTTGTAAACAAAGTCACAGAATGACAGGCAGCAAAGCTCATGGATTATTCTACCCTATAATGTTTTCAGATACATATTTTAGCATGCTGCTGAAGTTTAAACCGAGTAATACACTGTCTGGATGTCATCTTGAATGGGATTAAAAACGGAAGATTTCTGTAATCAGTAGCAGCTGTGTTTGGACGGACAAGCAGATATGCAAATCAAACAGGTGAATTTAATCAAGCTTCATGTGTACCTCTACACGTCATCAGACTCATCACGCATCACGTTTTCGTTCACAGGAAGTAATTCAAATTGGATTATGGGATTTATGGGTTTTTGATATAAAAATACACAAACGTGAAACTTCTCCCATTGTTTGTGGCATCCTTAGGTATATGATGACCACGGATATGGTCTAAAAGTGTGAAAAACTTATTTTTCATTTCACTAGGTCTTTAAAGGTGTAGTTTGAGGCCATTTCACTACACCTTTAAGAGAATTAAATGAGCTGCAGAAGCTGATAATGTGGTTAAACTAAAGACAACGTTTGGAGACACATGGGAGGAGGAGGAAGTGTGGTAAATTATTTTGGACACTAGTCCCCACCATGCAAAATAGACTGTTAAAAACTGGAGAGCGGTGCATGGTGGCACAGTGGGTGCTGTCGCCTCACAGCTAGAAGGTCCTGGGATCGATTCCCGCTCGGGACGCTGTGGGTGCTGGCGACGTGTTTCCTCCTCCGTGTCATCAGTGCCCATACCCGAGGTGGGGTTGGCGAAAGGACCCTTCTGTGTGGAGTTTGCATGTTCTCCCCGTGTCCCCTAGGGTAGGTGCCCCCACAAAAAACTGGTCCAACCTCTCTTTAGTCTGACCCCCTGACGGGGGGACGGATTTTTCGTTGGTGCCGCAACTCTTTGTGCCCCTCTAACATTCTGTACTTGACAAGTTGACAATGACATGCAGGCTAGCTATCATTAGCACGCTAACGTGGGCGGATAACTGACAAATCTCATGTAGGCTACTATAGATTGTACAAGCTCAGTTTTTGTTGTAGCTTTTCATGTAGTTTATTAAAAAACGAAATGAGCGTACACTGTTAAAATTATTAAAATTTACAAAATAATAAGGCAGCATCTAACCAAGCAGCGGTGGCCAGCCCTGGTACATGCATATAGGAGAAACAATGATAACTTAAGATAACTTTGTATCTGTATCACTTTCATATGATTTCATTGTGTTTCATCACAGAGCCCAAAGGGCCACGCATGTAGCCTATTACTCAAATAAACCTCCCCCAGCAACATACTTGTTTTTACAGGATTCTATTTTATTTGCTTCATGTTGTGTCTGGATCAGTGTGTGTGTGTGTGTGTGTGTGTGTGTGTGTGTGTGTGTGTGTGTGTGTGTGTGTATTCTCTAGGGCAAACATTTTGGCAAGTGTCAAGTCTCTTTTTCCGCTTAACCAATTAAACGGATTGAAAAAAAAATCATTGTGAACCTATACATTGAGTTGACCTGAGGATCCGGCCAACTGGCACTACAGTATACTAGGCCCTCCCATTATCAATCTACGCTCTTTGCTGAAAATAGCTGATCTATAAGCTCACAACGTGTCACATTGCAGTGAGCTTGTAGATCTGCTATTTTTGCCAATGGGATGCTAGGGTTCAAGTGGTTAAAAGCTATATTGAACATGACACACACAAAATTATAATATTTCCCTGTGGAACTCAAACAAGATTAATATAATATCTTTCCTTATATTAAGGAATATTATATTAAGGAAGGCATTGAGGAATGTAGAGGCGTTTCTTCACCAATCACCACCCGCTCCATCTATACTGCCCAGGTAAGATCCTCAGTGATGTGCACCCCCAAGAATTGTGAGCTTGTATATCTGCTATTTTGCTGGAACCCCCCAAGGACCCCTGGGGGACCCCGGACCCCATGCACTTCGAGAAACACCAGTGTTTTTTCTTCCACTTATGTTATTGTATAACGTAATAATGTATTTATTTGTCAGAGCTTTCAGCTGTTGTTTACGGAGCCCCTGAGTGGCCATGGTAAGAATAATAAATTATCTCGTCTGGACGAGATATTATCTCGACAATAATAATCTCTCGATCTCTCGACCGGACGAGATCATTTCTCGACCAGTCGCGATATTATCTCGTCCGGACGAGATAATACATTTTTCTTACCATGGCCACTCAGGGGCTCTGTAGTTGTTTCAATTTTTATTGAAATATTATTGTGTAACAACTCCACACAGTGCAATGATAAACCTTTGAGTCAATGGGAAGTTTGAGTAGCGTTAGTGGACCTATTGTAATTGAGTTTTGTGGACCTGCTAGAATTGGGTCAATGTTGTTTTCTGGTCCTTCAGCCTTTTCAGTTTAGGAGTTGTTTATTTTATAACGAACCATTCCACAAGAGAGAGAGGGAAGCTCAACACGCGTCTTGTAAATCATGTTCGATATGTACGAGCCTTGTTCGTATGAATGCTGTTTTTCTGATGATTGCTGAAAAATCTGTTAATTTTGGGGGGGAAATGTCTAATTTCAATAAAGCAATGCACTGATATAAAAAACATGTTTTTCACTTATCACTGTATTTTATATGAAAAACCGGGCTGGTCTTCTCTCGCCATTCATAGAGAACAACATTGTGTTTTATTTATTTAAAAGGCCCTTCGCTTATAAATAACAAATAATATGGGATATCTAACGTATAGGTACTCACAGACACAAATTACACTTGACACTTCGGACCACAAATGAACAGTGAACCACAGAAAATACATATCGTATGCCTCAGATAAACTCCACGTCTCTCTGAAACTGGATGAACTGATCTCTATAGAGACATTTACTGTATGGTACTATACTTAATTAAGGAATGGATGCATTACTCTCAAGTCTCAATGGTCTTCCCTGATTAAATAAAGGTCAATGAAAAATAAATAAAAGCATGTAGCTACTTTTGGAATAGCCTACTTCAGTATCTTGCGACTTTCACTTGTACAGTAGTTAAGTAAACTTGTCTCTACTTTGACTCAAGCACTGTTGTACTTTGTCTGTTTATTTAATAACAAACTATTCCGCAGAGAGGGAAGCGCTCTGCTCAACAGTGCAAGTGTTGTTGAACATGTTCAATAATGTAACTGCCAGCCTTGTTCGTATGAATGCAGTTATGGCATTATGCTGTGGGAAAATCTATCTACAGCAACAACATGTTCAAATATCAATATTCTCATACATCAGTAAAGATCAATGTTTACCTGAGCCAACCCGAGCCATGATGAAATAAGTCAATGACCAGTGCAATAAGTCAATGACCAGTGCAATAAGTCAATGACCAGTGCAACATGTAGGTGGAAAAGTAAAAAAAGAAAAATGTTTTCTACTGCTCATTGGTTTTGCCACATTGTTTAGAAAGGATAGTTGAAAAAGACAGCAAGGTCAAAACGTTGTATTATTGCTGCTGTGCTGTGAAAAAAATATATAATTTAAAAGTGAGTTTCGAGCCCCCATCTTGTTTTTCATGGTTCTGTTTTTGCAGTTTGGCTCGGCACCAAAAAACTGTGGATGTGCGTTATTCTTTTTTTGAAGCGATAGCCTACCGACTTTCTAAATGATCAAATACCCTTTTATTTGTCAAAGCCGATTATCCTCTGAAATAAACAATAAACACTTAATCATTCCAAGGAAGAAAATAAATCTCAACTGAGATAAATAAATGTCCTGAAATTGAATTAACATGCCATCCACATGGCCTTGCAGTGAACCCTTTGTCAAAGCCATTTCCCTGAGATTCACAGATAAATGAACTCACGCAGCTCTGTTCGGAGCTCAGGCACTTCTTATTCCACCCGGTCATCGATTAGAAGAGATGTGTTCAATAATTCAAACAATGGCATAGGAAAAAGAGAATGCAATTCATCATGAGTCATGTCGTTTGGGTGTTGGGTGCTGACCCCCGGAGACAGGCCACCTAAATCATCATATGACATCACTGATGGCAGTCATTTATAACTGTGTCGCTCCAATGATTACTGTTTAGTTGCTGGGGACTCAGAAAACCTATAAAACTATAACTCAGTCCATTATAATGGTGATGAAGATTGGTTAAAAGACAAACTTAGAGGTGTTCAGGAAAAGTTTGGTTATGGAACACCGCCGCCAAAATAAAGGAGAAATGCAATTTTCATCATGGCAAAATTTATAAAATATAAAATTTATATCAGAGCATATAGTGGAAAGCCGAGTTGGAGAGGGGAAAAAGAAGCACCCCTGGTTGGGTCAGTGCTGTGTTTTAGTTCCACTATTGTGGATAGCGATAACACATTTTATCATTACTGTGTCCTAATCACAGCTTAAAAATGAATTAATCATGATTAATCACCATTCGAACTATGTCCAAAATATGCCATGTTTTTCTGTATATTGTTGTGGGAATGGAAAGATAAATGACAGGAGGCGGTTATATTTAACATACGGTATCTATGTTTACATCTTTATAACACAAAAAGTGTGTCAGGATGGCGTCTCTGTCTGTGATTTGAGCCTCTGCCTATGTAAATTGTGCAGCCTTTTATGGCAATAACCGACATATAGTTGGGTGCCACCGATATTGTCCCTTATCATTTGCCCCATTTAGGCCTGACCTCAAAATTTAAAAAAATCCTTCTAAATCCTCCAGTTTTCTGAAATAAATATTTTCACGATTTTTCAAAAATAGCAGACCTACAAGCTCGTAGCGCGCCACTCGGTGGCGCGCTATGAGCTTGTAGATCTGCTATTTTTCAATAGCTAAATTATAACATAATGTTTAAAACACCAAAAGGGGTTCCCGCCCAAAATGGGTTAACTGTCCTTTTGCGCAGCGCAAACCTCAGCAAAAATATCGATGGCCTCCAACTGTATGTTGGTTATTGCCATCCAGATAGGGTTAGATGTGGCAGAGTGGATGGGATTATGGGATGTATGGGGCGGGTCATCCAAGCATGGATTAATTGCGTTAAAAATTTTAATCTGATTAATTTCACAATTTAATTAACTCAGTTAACTCACACATTTTGACAGCCATAATTTATTTACATTTATTTATTTTTACATTAACCACTTGAACCATAGCAAGGTACTATACACCAGTGGTTCCCAAAGTGGGGTCCGGGGACCCCCAGGGGTCCTTGAGGGAGATAGTTTGGAACCAAATGGACGAGTATGTAACTCTGAGAGTGTACAAATGGATCTAAATGGAATTCCATTTGTACACTCAGAGTTAATATAACATTGATTTTACAATCTAAATTGGGGATCCCAGAGATAGAAATGCCATTAAATGGGGGTCCGTAGACTAATGCATGTCAAACTGGGGGTCCTTGAAATTAAACAGGTTGAGAATCACTGCTAGAGCCGTAAAAATCTTCTCTTATAGGGGTCCCTGGCATATCTTTTCAAATGGGGGTCCGTGGGATAATTAGTGTCAATTTGGGGATCCTTGACATGAAAACGTTTTTTATACACAGGTACTATTATTGATAGAAATAAATGTGTCATTTTGGGGGGTGAACTACTCCTTCAAGGCATGTATTGTGCAACAGTGGATTCATATGATGCAAACTGAGGAGAAACTGAGGAACCCCCAAATGATTTAACGGCAAACAGATAAAAAGGAACGAACGGATAACAGAATCATTATCTGTACCTCTCAAACATTTGACTGCCAAATGCAGGTCATCAGATGCATGATGCATCTCGAAATACATTATTATTTTCTTTCTTTCTTACTTGTCTTACCGTTATTGCGTTATGTGTGTGTGTGTGTGTGTGTGTGTGTGTGTGTGTGTGTGTGTGTGTGTGTGTGTGTGTGTGTGTGTGTGTGTGTGTGTGTGTGCGTGCGAGCGTGCGTGCGTGCGAGCGTGCGTGCGTGTGTGTAGGGGGTGAATGGGCATACCAGCTGATCTGATTAGAATAGATTTGATGTGCTTGATTAAAGCCTACACTATTTGCTAATCAGTAATGTGATTGCTTCAGCAAGGACACACACACACACACACACACACACACACACACACACACACACCATAGAGATCATAGAGAACATACATGTAGAGCGGAAATCATGTTTCAAACATGCAGTGATAATTGTATATTTGTATTAATGCTTTATTACATTATATGAGATCATAGCATCTATATAGGAAGATAACAATAGGAAGGGAAAAAAATACATACAGTAATGTTTAGTATACTGGGGCACCATAATGATTATGCTATTATAATATAACTTTTAAACCATCCAACCTACAGTAACATCCACCAAGTGTTTTTAATGGACAAATAATCAAACAGTTTATGTGTGGTTTGCACACCTCTGCCTCTGATTTACACTCCATTCATAACCTGGTACATACATCTTTCCTTTACATGCTTGATTCAAACATTACAATGCAAAACCTGCCATTGTGTGGCCTGGAAAATGAAAGGCATTGAGGTTCTACTCTTACACAGTGTCTGATAATAGTTTTCTACCTACTGTAGATTTACTTGTCATTTTAAGATGAGCTCGCTTTCCTGGATTATTATTATGCAGCAGGATGTAGAATATTTTTTAAATGTGCAAAAATAGACAAATTATATGTAAAGAGATTCAGGCTTAATGGATTACATATAGCGATCTGAGGACCACCAGTCCACTGGTGCAGAGAAACATTTTTGAATCCCTGACCCACTGCTAACCCCTAATATCCTGGAGTCTGGCGCTTTCTCTTCTTCAGTTCAATCCATATGCCGTTCTCTGGACGTAGGATCAGCTCACCTACTGGCCGGAGGTCTTCGCGTTTCTGACACGATACAATGTTGAAGTTACGCAGAATCGATGCCAAGATCACCTTTTCCTCCATTACTGCAAAACGCTGACCTGTACAGAGTCATCACAAAGGGAAGGGACAGCTTCAGTAAATGTGTTTTTATTTTGTATTATTATTTTAAGAAATGTAGTGACAGTGAAAATATTCTACCTCTTGCCTGAGTAAGGGCTAAAAATCTCATCAAATGGTGGTACGTGGCTCAAATGCAGAATAAAAAAATATGATTTTGAAAACCACTGTCCTATACAGTTGACCTTACATATATACAATTGACTATACGTATACAGTTGATCTTACCTATACAGTTGACCTTACATACTGTATATACAGTTGACTATACGTATACAGTTGATCTTACCTATACAGTTGCGGAGGCCAGCGGAGAAGGGTATGTATGCATATGGATGCCTCCCCATGGATTTCTCTGGCAGGAAGCGCTCAGGTCTGAACTCTTCTGGCTCAGGGAAGTAGCGCTTGTCACGGTGCAGAGCGTAAGGTATCATGATGGCGTTTGCACCTTTGGGGACCTTGAAACCATCTGTGGCCACAGAAGCAATCGTTTATTTAGCTGTGGGGACGGGGAATAAAGGGTACCTATACGGACGGCTGCAATTCGAAACTGGCCCCCATAAAATCTGAATCCCCCACTGTATATGTTTTTTTTACCTCCTCTATGATGATTTCCTGTTTATGGCTATATACAGAAGTGTTGCTATATACAGAAGTGTAGAAGTGTTTATTTGTACGTCTCTAAATGTTATGATGAATTGAACATGGTGGACCCTATTGTAAACAAGTGTAATGCTTTATGGTGGTGTCCACAGATACAGTGTTGTATTGAGTTGTGCTTGAAATGTACTGTAATTCTCCAATCTGTTAATACATTCTTCAATCAATCAATCAGTAAAAGATCGGCCACCGAGCCATTCCTATACCCATGATGGATGCTATATCACTCACTGATCTCGCAGTCTTCGCCGATGTTGCGGGCGAAGAATGGCACAGAGGGGAAGAGACGCAGAGACTCCTTAATCACACAGTCCAGGTACTTGAGCCTCTTCAGGTCCTCAGTGTTAACAGGCCGGTCAGAATCGCCTACAGCAAACACAGGACAAGTTAAGAACAGCAGTGGTTCTCAAACTTCAAGGACCCCCAAATTAACAATATTTTGGCCACGGACCCCGATCACAACGTGTCGTAAGCTTGTAGATTTGACTATTTTCAAGTAGCTGATGTATAAAGGGTTAAATTGGTTAAAGTGATTTTGATGCTATATTAACTCATTTTGATGGGGACCCCCTGGAAACCCACCAAGGACCCCCTGGGTTTCCCCGGTCTCCACTGAGAAGCACTGAAATACAGGACGCATTTCTGAAATTATTTTGAATTTCGTCTTGAAAATCGTTTGAAGTAATCATTAAAAAAGAGGAATGGGGTTCCTACTCGTGACTCCATACAAAAGTGTCCCTGCCCATTGTTTGTTGGGAACCATGTACTACTGGGGTTTTAAACTCTTTTCTTTTAAAGGCCCATTATTTATTCTGCATTAGAGCCACGGACCACCATTTGATGAGATGTAGCCTCTCAGACCCAAAACTATAATATTTTGTTGTTGTTGGATAAGATTTTGTCTACAATTCCATGCTTTTGGCAAACATTCTTCTGCATTCTCTAATTGTGTAGACTTCTTGTAAATGAGGTAATGCAGATGTTTCACAATGATTTAACTCTTGAGAGTTAAATTGTAAAATGAAACCAAATGGACCCTCTCAAGGGTTAAAGATCTATAAGGGTCCATTTGGTTACCAACTTTCCATCATTGAGCCGAGGGCCACCTGGAACCGCCTCAAGGACCACTGGTGGTCCCTGGACCACTGGTTGAAAGCCGTGCTGTGCTACAGCATACTCCCTAGACAGGAAACATGCTACTCTAAATGTAGCGGCAAATGCATTTAACATTGGACACTGCAATTTGCTGTGGGAAAAAGATGTACGTCACATTAATATTGTGAATCAAGTGGATGTCGGTATGCCAGAGGACAGCCACTGCCATTTGGACCAGCGCAAACGTTTGCACCTAAACTCGCCTGCATGGCTTACGTAATGGAAACCATGTAGGGCTGGACTGGGTCAACAATTCAGCCCTGACATTTGGCCCAGACCGGCCCACCACTACCGGCACGCAGATAGCATGATACTCTACCGGCCCGCTCCGTCAAGGCACACACAAACAAACAAACCTCCATGTTCTAATAATTACCATAATAATCCTGAAACTGGGCATGTAAAAAATATATATATGCCACCCATTCATTGGTCGGCCCATCGGACATAATGTCTGGTACATGGAGTGGCCAGTCGAGGCCTGAGGCCGTAGAGATGGCCACTCACCACCACACACATAACGTTGCTGTCAGGAGGAAACCTTGTATGTCCAAAACCGTTCCTTTTTATTATTTTAAAACATTTGAAAATAGTGAAAATAGTCGATCTACAAGCTACAAGCTTGTAGATCTACAAGCTACAGGCTTGTAGATCTGCTAATTTCCCTGACTTTTGTGGGACACTCTTGTATGATGAAGTAAAGGGCATTAAATTACAGGGGAAAAAAGGTTAAATATAAGGTTTGTGCCTGACGGCGATGATAACTCAATTACGCTACCTATATTTTTTGGCTTGGAGCTTTGTGTGCTGTAATTAATTATGCATGGTAGACACTCCCGGTTGGAAACCTTGTATGTCCAAAACCGTTCCTTTGTTATTATTATTTATAAACAAAATTGTTAAAATAACCGATCTACAAGCTCACATTGCAGATCTGTTATTTTCACAAGGTTTGTGCGACACTTGTACGATGTAGTAGGGCATTGATACTACGAAAAAAGTAGTTACAAGGTTTCTGCCTGACAGCAAGGAAATGACGTTCAACACAGATGAGTCAAAGCAAGGCCCTCTGGTCTGGAAAACAGATGATGTCATGGAAGGCCACCCGGAGGAGACACATGTGACGTGGTGTTCTTTACCAAACACGTCCTGGAGCTCCTGCTGAACCTTGGCCTGGACGTCAGGGTGACAACCCAGCAGATGAACGGCCCAGTTCATGGATGCAGCTGTGGTGTCATGACCCTGAGGAGGGAGGGGAGGGGAGGGGAGGGGAGGGGAGGGGAGGGGAGGAAGGAAGGAAGGAAGGAAGGAAGGAAGGAAAGAAAGAAAGAAAGAAAGAAAGAAAGAAAGAAAGAAAGAAAGAAAGAAAGAAAGAAAAGATAATTGTCAACATATTCAACCGCTTAATCCCTCTAGTCTAAATTTAGTAAACTGGGCTTGAGTTGGCCATGTACTTGGACTGCCTTTTTCCAAATCTCTTTGCCAAAAATTGTCGATCTATACAAGCTTTAGATTGGCTATTTTTGGCTAATGTTCCACACTCAATATGAATGCTGGGGTTCAACTGCACACACCCACACATACACAGACACACACATGCGCGAGCAGACTCCCTCACAGCCTGTGAGGGAGTCACAGGTACTCAATGAGTTGTGTGATTTGAATACTGTGTGAGATCTCTCTCACCTCGAACATGAAGGTATCAACTTCCTCCTGGATGTCCTCGTGGCTCAACTTTTTTCCGTTCTCATCGGTGGTCTTCAGCAGCATGTCCAGGAAGGTCCTCCTCTTCCTCATGCCCTGATCAGACTCACTGTCTGACTCATGGTAGTTCTTGAGGTAGTGTGCTCTCTCATTGATCATCTGCAAACAGGGCAGTTCACCTATGATTGTCCTGAAATTGACACTGTATGCTCATGTGGGGAGCATGGAACCTCTTTGTGGAACATGCATTTCCAACGTTTTTGGCTGGGGACCCGCGAAAATGCTTCGGCCATGTCTCGTGACCCTTGTCCCGCCTCCCCTCTCCACCCCCAATACAAACTGACTGCAAAAATAACCTTAATAATAGAGAAATATATCATAAATGAATACTGCATGAAACCAGATATAGTCATTAAGGAAAGTTTATGCATGCACTATGTGTACTATGTAAACTCTCAATTTCCATTTTCCAGCCATTCAGTTACAAAAAAGGGGGGGGGAGTGGTTAATAATGTGGGGCCCCCCCAAAATAA
This sequence comes from Electrona antarctica, assembly GCF_951216825.1. Classification (NCBI taxonomy): domain Eukaryota; kingdom Metazoa; phylum Chordata; class Actinopteri; order Myctophiformes; family Myctophidae; genus Electrona; species Electrona antarctica. The sequence continues at coordinate 23,730,737 of NC_136809.1, forward strand.
TTTGGAGACCCCCCGAGGGGTCGCGACCCACAGGTTGAGAACCCCTGCTCTAGAAGAAAAGTGCTGAATAAGTTTTGTATACACATATTATATGAGGGCAAAAATGAAGGTTGAAGAGGAATGTGGTCTTCCTCAAGAAGTTTTCATATATTCTAATGTATTCATCAGTTGTTTTTATCACAGTGCTCTTTAATTACTTTTTTTTTAAATCATATTTTAACAATGCAGATAAACTAATTTAATATTCTTTTCACCCAACTTTAACTTTTTAAAGTAGGTAATTACTGTACCATGTATTCATGTCTGTAAGGGGGAGCAGAATATTTTTGTGTATTTAAAAAACACAAGGGAGCATAATGATTTATCTATCGGGCAAGTTGTTATGTTCTCTGGTGACTGGGCACCAGTCTGGCGTGGAACATCTAGTGTTTCTCGATCAGAAGGTATATTTTAATTTTAATCACGATTTCTAAGAAAGAATGAAACTTTATCAATCCTCACAGGGATATTTGGATGTTTCAGTAGTGACAGCAGCATAAACAAAGCAACAAAGTCGAGTAGACTGTAAAGTATACTAATACAACTCCATAAAAAGTAAACAAGCTGATGTTGCCTCTATTAAAAAAAAAGTTGGGGCAAAGTCCAGATAACCTGACTCCGCCAGATGGGGCAGTAGAGTGTACACAGGTTCTTCCCTGGGGGAACCTTAGAGTATATATTAATAGAGACGGCACCCGGAGGAAATCTGAGGCGAAATGGACATAGTGGCCGAATTTGTCATTGCAGCTCGAGCCAGCGCTGGTCCGTTGACTATCATTGCGCACGTTCATGATATTGGGCCCATGACACATGAACGAATGTTTCATACGTGAACGCGCGCAAACGGCGCAATGATAGTCAACCGCCAGCGCGTTCATGTTATTGGGACAATCAATCCCAGAATGCACTCTGTTCCTACCCGGAAGGAGGAGTGAAATCGCCTCATGTGCTTTTGAGCAATTTAATGCAAGTGGATCTCCCATCCCCTCCAATCCGGTGCTGTCTCTATTAATATATACTCTAAGGGGGGAACCTGTGTACTCTCTACTTCCCCATCTGGCGGAGTCAGGTTAAAGTCCAGGGCCTGTTTCACGAAACTTGGATTAGGGATTAAACCGGGATTTAACAGATATCCTGGCTTAATATATCCTAGATCAGCGATTAACCGGTTTTATGAAAGCCGGTTAATCTTGCTAGATTAATTTGGATATGTTGAGGATTGATTTGGTTTCATGAAAGCAATGCCACACTAGTTACCATGGAAACTAATGCTGTGGATTGAGCCTGCTCCGGACCAGGCTAACCGTCAGGTTTAACCTAATCCTGATGTCTTTACTGTTCATTAAGCCAGGGGTTCTCAACCCGTGGGTCGCGACCCCTCGTGGGGTCGCCAGATTATTTTGGCAACCGAACCGACCCCTGTCGGGTCGGTTCGTGCTGCCCCTTGGTCGTGTCATCAGCAGACGTGGACTTTCCTTCCATTGTTATGCTGATGACACCCAGCTGTACATAAAGACTGCCCCCAACCCCTCTGGAGCCAAGTCATGTCTCACCACCTGTCTTGAGGAGATAAAGGCATGGATGAGCAACAACTTCCTTCAGTTAAACAGTAGCAAAACTGAAGCCCTTCTTGTTGGCACACCACACCAGATTCATTCATGCCCCATGTCGCATCTCACCTTCGACGGCCAGGTTATACCCTTCTCCTCCTCAGTCAGAAACTTGGGTGTCAAGTTTGATCCTCACCTGACATTCAATGACCACATAAAGCATCTGTGCAGAACCGCATTCTACCATCTCAAAAACATCTCCATATTATCAGATGCAGAGAAGCTCATCCATTCCTTTATCTCCTCTAGACTGGACTTCTGCAACGCCCTCTTCATTGGGATTCCTGGCAAAAATGTACAGAAGCTGCAGTACATTCAGAACACGACCATATAACACCGATCCTCTTCACACTGCACTAGCTCCCTGTTACAGCCAGGATCGACTACAAGGTCCTGCTGATCACATACAACAATACATAAATGGACACGCCCCTCCTTACCTACATCAACCCTCCAAAAACAACCTCCACCCGCACCCTCAGATCTGCAAACAAATTTCTGCTCCAGGTTCCTGATACCAAACTGCGCACCATGGGGGACCGGGCCTTTTGCTCGGCAGCACCACGCTTCAGGGGCGCCTAACTTCGTTTCCAGGTGGGGGAGCACAGATTTGGACTCATGCGCGCGCGTAGCGCGCGCGCAAAAAATGCGCGTGCATGTGCCTCGTGCACGCGCGTTTTCGCGCATTTTCACAAGGAAAAGTGGCTTTTACTTTCCCTCTCCACACGCAAGTTATATGAACAAACTGACAAAAATGCATCATAAAAAGGCATAGGCCTATTTAGGCTACACATGACATTGGCAAGGCGCCGATATCAAAACAAAACATATAAATTATAGCCCTATTATACAACAGACGAGCTGACAGCGCAGCGCGCTTGGGCTCGGCGACCCCGGTGTTGTATCGTCATCATTCATCATAGATCCCTCCCCGTCAGAATCTAATATCTAACATTAAATTGCAGCAGCATTCAGCAGTTCAGTTGGCACGGCGGCCATAGTAATTAGTAAATACTATATTATTTCTCACTGCAATAGTGACTATTAGAGAAATAATATAGTTCAATTGTAAATGCTTTACCTTAAACCCCAAATGTGCTCTTGCGCTCCGGGGTGGTTAATTCCCTCATCATGGCATTTACTGTATATCCAACGTGAGTTACGTGTCCAGAATGTCATTATGTAGGCTACGTGAGATGGACACTGCTGCTTGCGCTGCTGCTGCTGCTGCTGTTGTTGTTTTTATTATTGTCCTCCTTCTCCTCCAACAACGTTAGCACTCGTTCCCTGCTGAACACTGCTGCTGGTGCCCATGAAGGCCAAGGGTTCATTAACTAGACTTGATTTGGGCTTGGACCCACCAAATAAATCACTCATTCTCTTCTGAGCCATGTTGACAACAACAACACACACATTCAGGCTGACCGGAGAAATTCAAATCCGTGCGCCCCGTGCGTAAAGGTAACCGGAAATAGCGTCAGCAGCAGAGCAGTAGCCTCGGAAACCCAGACGTTTTTATTTCCAGGGAGAAAAAGCAGAGCAGAGACGATGATAAAAAAAAAAAACCAAAAAGTCACACAAATGTAGTTTAAGAATACTATTTATTTTATCCTCCAACCAGTCCACTTTTTATTTATATAAATAATAACGTGACATTATATCTATATCTTTTTTTGGTAGGCTACTGCACATTCATGTCATGAATAATAATTTAAGAAATCATAGCAGATTATATGAGTTAAAAAAAAAGGATCTCAATTCCACAGCTGTGGAAAAAACTTCCAGCTGTAGTACAGTCATGGCCGGCCTGTAGATGGCCACAAAAAAAAAGAAAAAGCTTATTCTGGTATTTCACACAGGTGTTGCCAAATAACTAATTAACTTGCCAGTCAGCGCATATGACATATCTAGGTCATATCAATTTAATCAGCAGAGCAGTGCTGCTTCTCTCTCTGAGTCTGCACACACTGACTGACCAGCTAAAATGTATGCCTACTTTAAAACATAATATGACAAACCTTGGATTAATTCTTCTGAAAACTAGCAGCAAGCACAAAGTAAGTGATTCACACAGGTGGGCAAGCCGGGCATTATTGGATGCAATGCGCGAATTAGTAGCCTATTTATTTTTTAACACGCAGCATCCCACTCTCTCTCCCTCTCTCTCTCCGCGCGTGCCGCGCTCACGCACACATAGACAAACACCCTCTCCTCCTCTCTCTCTCTCTCTCTCTCGCTGTCGCGCACCGTGCGCTTCGAGCGTGGCGGCGGCGGCGGCGGCCGGGGGGGGGGGGGGGGGGGGGACGACTGAAAGTGGTGTCGCAATGCGCCCCCTCTTTTTAATCTGGTGTCGCAGCTGCTCCGTTTGCTCCATGGCTCAGGCGCGCCTGCCACGCTTATGGAACCGCCTCCCCATGGACTTTAGTGTGCCGCAGACTGTGGAATGTTTTAAAACAGGCCTGAAAACGCTCCTGTTTCGGAAGGCTTTTTCGTGTTGAACTGTTTTTTGATAACCCTGTTTTTAACCTTCTATGATTGATTATACGTTTTTAACCATGTAGCACTCTGGGATTCCCTGTGAATAAAAAGTGCAATACAAATAAAATTCATTATTATTTAGTATTAAAGTATTCAATCAATCACACCACCCATAAACCCCACCCCACACAAAGTTCCTATGTGTCTGCATCATAATTACAAAAACAAAAGAAAGACAAATAAAATAAAAACAAAAGCATTGTTTAACATGTTTCACAGTGCCCCTGTCTTGCCTTCCCTACTACAACACTTACACTGGAGGTGAAGGAGTGGAGGATCTTCAGCCTCTTGTTATGCTCCTGACCTTCACCAAAGTAGTTGTAGACAAAGTCAAGCCAGTACCATGGCATGCGCTGTCTGCGGCTTAGAATGTCACTCATCCTGAGGTCAGAAAAACATACAAACACACAGCACACCATCAGAATCAGCTTTATTGTCACATCACAGTTTTAGACCTACAGGTAAAAAGTGGGTGAAATTCATGTATGTACAATTAGTTCCCATCGTGCCATTTTGTTCCAAGAAAAACAAGGTAAGGGAATAGGAGGGGGGCTGGGGTTAAGGAGATAACCACAAAGGTACAGGTAAAGGGTTTTCTTATGTGTGGACTGTGGGTCTTAGATATTTACAAGCTTTTGCCACAAGCAGTACAACCGAAAGGTGTACTGCTTGTGGCGCGCGTGTGCCTCTATGGCGTGTGCGTGCGTGTGTTTGTGTCTGTCCACTGTAGTGTCTTTCCATCACGCTGTACCTACACCTACAGTACAGTACTTTCTTTCTTGCCCTGTTATCTGAACTTCTGAAGATACGCTCCACAGTGTTTTGTCCCAAATGGGCTGATGTAAAATGGCAAACTACCGTAACACTGCATACTCGGAGCTGTGATGCGCTCTACCACCTCTACCACTTGTTCTTGTCTATAATTTAACATCAGATTAAGGTAAGAAAATGGTTAGTCACGAATTATCCTTTCAAATGATGTGCTGTCCTTTTTGATAGAACTTCCCTTGTAGGATCAATAGTACTTTTCTTATCTAATCTCATATTTACAATTCAGGTCAGGTCAGTTCTGGGTTATGAGGCAAAAGTTGACAAACAGACAATAACATCTGTGCACTCCTGAAAATAGACAAATGGCAAAGGGGACTCACTTGTACACAGTCTGGACATAATCTGAGTCAAAATTACTCTGCGCGTAGATGTTCTTCCCCATTGCAGTTTCTGAAAAGGACAACATCAGCCCTGATGAAGACCGGTATAGGTTTAATAAAGTTTTTCTCCTTTTTAACTATTAAGTGTGCCTGGAACAATGTAGGCTACAATGTATTGGTGTTAAAAATAAAATAAAAAAGTATAGGCTACTTTGTAATTATTTTGTTCTTATATTTTTGTAACGCTAGTAGTCTGGTACTCAAGCAATTTTCACTTGTAGCTGAGTAATATTTGTCCAGGAGTTGAGTACTTTGTCCACCGCTGGCAGACACTAAACTCACACCTTCCTTCACCCATGCCACTTACCACAGATAATGTCCAGTGCACATAGTGTGATGTAGTTGAAGCAGTTGAAGGGGCCTTTGCCCGCTTCCTTCTCCAACTTATCCACCAGGACCTCTGCCTGCTCGTTCATCACCTCCAGGAACTCTGTCAGGATGGAGAAGTGGAAGGTGGGTGTGAGCATCTTCCTCCTCTGGCGCCATTTGGTCCCGGTGCTGAAAGGACAAAATGCCAGGGACTGATGAAAGCCTGATTGATACTTGCACGTCTGCATGACAGCGCCACGAGCCTCCGAAAATAGAATACCTGCAAGCTCACATGTTGAGGAGCATAAATTAAGAATCCACACTACATTTAGACTGCTTACTATTACTTACTTTTATATGTTTGCATTATTGAACAGGAATGGATATTGTTTATTATTTTTTTCTGAATTAGTAGTGTGAAACTATTGTAATGGCTGTCTATCACTACTAATAACCTCTGCAAATGTATCCACCAGAAGTGCTAAAAATAACAAACACATTTAACTCATAGTGCACATGAATATTGTTGAGGAAGAAAAATGACATGCACAAGTTCCCAAACCCCAAAGTCGGGCAAGTGCTGTGTGAAGAACACTAAACAAAACAAAAACGCTTGCACACTGATGGGCTCAATTTAAAAAAGAAATGTCTTTATTGTACCCACTAAGTGATGTGCATTTGAAGGGGCCTTTGCCTGCTTCTTTCTATTCTATAGTGCTGTGCAATTGAGGATGACTCACCTGGTAAGTAGGCCTGTGCCCAACCACGGGTGGAGGAACTTATATGAATAAGCCTTTTCCATGTGTATTGGGTTGTTTAGAACTGTCTGCAAACAACACAACACCAAGTTTCACCCATAATTTAAAAAAAACAATATTATACATATATTATATATATACACATATATGTGTATATATATATATTATATATATTATTATACACACACACAAACACATATACATATGGCATAGAAAACAAACAAAACACATTTGAAAATACATTCTGGAAATACATTTTCACAGATATTTTGCATACATTTGTTGTATTGCATTCCCAGTTGATTTTCTTTCCTCCAACGGATAAACCATGCACGTATTTAGTAAAGGACAGTTACACTGCAATTTGCATTTCAATAATAAACTGAATTTCACTGATTTTAAATTAGTAGACAATGCTTTGGGGATACAGACATTTAATTTTCTCTGGTCCTGTTACAGTGCTGTTGAATAATCTCTGAGGATGCTAGAATGAAAATGCTGCAGTATATTCTGGGTTATGCTAGACATGATTATATTGTTCAATGGAAGATAAATGCATGTATTATGGTAAATGACACTGTATACCTCAATAGTTTCAGCATGGAACAGAATGAGGAATGGGACTGTTCCAACCCAAACTTTAAGCAACGGCGTGTCTCTGAACGTGTCTGTATATCCAATAAGCTGACAGAAGAAATCTGAAAATTGAAAATGTGAAAGTATGACCACAGTATTTTCAATCGTTTTAAAGAAGTCATCTAACTTGCATATAGCATTAGCATGGACCTAAACTTCAGCATTTTGTTTCCTCATCTTGAGAACCATAGTAGAATCCAAACAGCCATGGATACAATCTACCCTAGTTTGGAGTTTAATGTCATTCCACTCACCTCCAGCATTGGCTTTGAACTGCAGTGCATTACCAAAAATGGGTAACGTTCCACCAATCTCAGGTATAGGTTTCATCATGTTCCATTTGTACAGGTACCGCCTGAGCAGCTGGAAGGTGAGGTAGGTAAGGAGAACAAAGAAGATGCTAACTCCCACCAGAGACACTGTTGAGGTGGCTAAAGCAGCCATCTCTTTAGCAACATGCGTTTTGTGAGATGTTGGCTTGCAGGCTGCACTAACAGAAATCACCTGCCCACAGGTCTGTGTTGCTTTCACCTAGTTTCAGCTGGACTCTAGCCTTCACACATGCCTCCTTCCAAACGGTCAAGGGGAAGGGCATTGTATCTGATCAAACATACAAGGGAGATACTGTAAACGCACAGAATAATCTAGATAAAGCCACTCACAAACAATTAACACTTTTAGATAAGGTGTTGCAAGTAACAATTAAGCTGCCACTTTCACTTTAAAACACAATTTCATTAAAAGCTTTAAGGTTTTTGATCATGGATACATCAATGAACCACATTGTTGTTTTTTGCTTTTCTTTTTTAAGGCAAAAGAATAAAGAAAATGTATGGATTCAATGTTTCCATGGTTATCATGTATTGGGTAAGGACATATAAGTATTTGTTCATAAAGTTTAGTAGCCTACTTAGTAGCCTAGCTGAATTATATCAAACAAGATATGTCTGTTATTGAATTACTAATGTCTAAAATTAACATAACAGTAATAAGAGAAAATGTTGATAATCATTTTTTATAAAGGATCTAATTGCATAGAATGTGTTTAAAGATGGAGTGCCACAATTGTTGTATTTTTCCAGTTTTTCATGTGTCTATGAGGTGACAGTAGGCCTACTTCATTAGACACCCTGGAGTCGTTTTTATGTGCAATGATGTATTCCCTTTGTATTTAGGGTTTCTTCCTGGAGGCTGAACCCTTGACAGTCAAACGTGGCAATGAAAAAAACAGTAATATAGTGACATAACATTATCAGCCCCCCTCCTAACCCCTCCCCTTTATCATACAACTACAGCTGTGGGTGCGGCTTAAGTTCAGGTGGATCACCACCCATCACCAACCACCAGGCAAACCAGGCATACTTAATGAACTGGTGGGCGTGCCCACATAAAAACAAAATTTTAACAAATACTGTACACTTTTTAAAAAAAAATCTTCCTCCTTATATAACAATAAGACCTGATGATCATGTTTTAGGGTGGTAAAAAACCATGGCACTCCATCTTTAAAGTTTAAATTGTCTATTGTCAACAAACAAAACACTTTTAGGTAATCTGTACAATGTTTAATGTTTCTTTAATTTCTGGATTGAACCATTACAATTGTTTGGCTGTGATAATTGTTCTGTGTGGTTCCACAACTAGAAATAATAAGCTGCACTAAATTGTTCTAGTAAAGCCAAAATCCCCAACAAATGCAGCTGTATCAGTATAGGGGACTCACTCTTTCCAAGGTGTTTTGCCTTGATTGCGTCTTAACCCTAACATTTAGCTTCACTAAAACTATGCCTATAAACCTGACCCTAACCTCAAACCCAACCTCAAAACCCGGTCCACCTGGGCAAAAACGTCTGGGAAAGAGTGAGTCCCATATCACTAGACTGAGTTAATGGTTGCAAAAAACATTGCAACTTACTACATTTTCCACTAGATGGCAGAATTACACAAGACTGCAATGGAATGAAAGAATCTCATCAGAAATATATCCTCCTAAATAAGGCTTTGCAAAATCCCCATCTCATCTCAACACAAAGCATAGATCAAACCAGAACACAAACCATAGAATGTATATCAGTAATTCAGTATGCACAACTACATTTCACTGTTTTACAGCTTAAAAATACAACTTGAACAGAAAAATTAATCTACATAGAGTTTGTGATTGTAGTTTATAGATCTGTTTAAACTCCAGTGTCAATGTGGATTTGGATCATTTAATTTGGTACAAACAATAAATTATATTTTGATACAAATGTATATCAACAACTAACTTTAAACCAATTTGAAAACAATAAACTGTTACTACTTCTTATACACCAATGTATCTAGAGTAGTAAAACAACAACAACCCCCCAAAAAAGCTATATCTCAATGGACTTATACAAAATACAATATCACATAAAAGATAAATGTATTTAACATATTCCCATTGAAGCACATACATTTCCCCCCCTGTATGTTTACTATGTTATTCTTTAATACAAATAAAAACAGAGTATCATCCACTCTGCTGCAGTCTGTTGGTGAGTCCCAGTGCTATGCGGAGCTGCTGATGGAAGGCCGGAATCCTCTCCTTGTGGACTGGCCAGTGGAGGACACAGCGTGGTCGCAACATGCCCCTGCGAAGATACAAGGACTGGGACAACCTGTAGTCATGGACATCCTGGAGGAACACTAGAACCACAGAGTCCCTGCTGGCCTCAATCACCTGGTGGAGAGCTTGGTGGGCTTTAAACCTGGAAGGGGGGAGAGGGGGGGAGAGAGAGAGAGAGAGAGAGAGAGAGATAGAGAGAGAGAGGTTGATTCAAGAAGCTAAAATAAGCATAAACGAATCAATTCACCATGCAGTGTGAAGTGAAACAAATGTGATGACTGAGGAAGTCCTTTTGAAGCAAACGCTTTCACTTCTGCTGTGAGAACAAATATTGTACCATATAAATATAATAGAATAATAATATAAAAGAGAAATGTTTTTGACTTACTGTCTACACCAGGGGTCTCGGAGGAGACTTTCGGTGACAATAAATAAAATCTTCCTGGAACGCCTCATATTATCCACGATGCAATTCAGCTGTGACATGCCAGGCACCGAATCTCGATCCTCCAGACAAAACACACACTTCTCATCCTCCAAGGGATTCAAACTCCTCTGTACCCAGAGGCTGTCCTCTTCGGCGTGGATGACATAAGCGTCGTACTCAAACTGCCTGCCTTCTTCAACTGTAGCATCACTGAAACCCAATGTCCGATTGACAAAGACGCTCCAGTAGAAACTAATCCTCCACCCATGGAAACGGACCAGGAGAGCCACTGCCATCGTCATTATGATAGCGGTGCTGCTTAGTATATAGAGGGCCTGGAAGGGAGTCATGTCTTTGCAGGACAGCGGGTCAAAATCCCTGGCGGTGTGGTTGAAATAGGCCAGCGGGGTATTGCACATGTACTGATCGTTGAGGGGGGCGTCCACGGTGGTGTTGGTGGTGTTCAGCCAGGATACGAACCACAGCATGCTCTCGCAGGTGCAGTCGAATGGATTTCTCTGCATTAAAAGCAGGCTGAGGTTGCGCAACGGCAACTTGAACACCTCCGGCCTCACGGCCGTGATCAGGTTCTTCTGCATGCGCAGGACCCGCAGCGAGACCAAGTCATCAAAGATGGAGTCCTTGAGGTTGTTGAGGACGTTGTTGCTGAGGCTGAGCTCTCTGAGGTTGTGCAACCCTCTCAGGGCCTCCAGGGGGATCTCATCCAGCCCGGTATAGTCCATGTCCAAGGTGGTTAAGCTACGGAGCCCCTTGAGGAACAACACTGGCCCACCTGGGTTGGCGCTCTTCCACACCCGGGCTAAATTGTTGTGTTGGAGCCTGAGCACTTTTAAGTTGTCCAGCCCCTCGAACAGCCCAGGTTTTATATTTGCAATGTTGTTGTTGCTGAGGTCCAGAAGGATCAGGTTGGACAGCTGCCTGAACAGACTGACATCCAGGTCCCTGGTGCTGTTCAAGGCTCTGCTCAGTGTTAGGTACCTCAGGCTGGGCACATTAACAAAAGACGTGGATGTCAACGTTATCGTCTGGTGGTTGTTCGACAGGGTGATCACCTGAACCTGTCCGAGGCCATAGAACTCTTTCCCTGTGAGTTGCTGCCTGATGAAGTTGTAGCCCAGAAGAAGAGACGTGAGGTTCCTGAGGCTGGAGAATGCCCCAGGGCCAATCCGATTAATGGCGGTGGCTGTCAGGTTCAACTTCCTGAGAGGTGATCCCGCAAGCGAAACAAACGTCTGATTGGTGAGGCTTTTGAGCGATGCACAGCTGGACCAGTCCATTTCCAGCTCGGTTAGGCTCGTCAAACCTGTGAATGTGTGTTCACTGATTTCTCGGAATGTCGTGTGTTGTAAGGTCAGGTTCTCCAGTGAACTTAATGGCTGAAAGGAGAAGTCGTCGATAAGTGGGGTGCTACTGCTTTTCCCTTTCACCAGAGCTTTTCTCAAATTTAGCTTTTTCAAATTTCCCAATCCCTGAAACGTGTCCTTGAACAGATGATGTAGTTTGTTGTCCTCCAGGACCAGAATCTCCAAACTAGATAGCCAATGAAAGGAAGCTTGCTCTATTTTCCCCATGCCATTCATGGATAGATCCAGCATAGTCAGGTTGGTGTTCTCCAGCCCTCGGAAGGTTGTATTTGTGAGTGTAACTAGTTTCCCCTCCCGGAGAGAAAGGTAACTAATGGCAGTCCCAGACAGCTCTGAGCAGAGTTTGGAAATTTGCAAAGTGCCCAAATTGCATCTGTCCATGATTAAAAACTGGAAGCTGGCAATGGGCTTAAAGCAGCCAGATGTGAACTGCAAAGAAAGACAAGAAGGACAACCCAATTAACATTTACCACCACACAGGATGAGATGTAACTCTTACCTTGCAATATTTATGTATCTATGTTAACACATTATTTAGATTCTGACTCTTCAATTAAGCCCTTCGCTAAGTCCCTCCCCAATCCGTCCTTGTCCAATAGGCACGTTAGCAACGGTTACTAAGAGAGGAGTTCAGTGATTTCACTTAATTCAAATATCACATATTTTCTCTATTATTAAGGTTATTTTTGCAGTCAGTTTGTATTGGGGGTGGGGGGTGGGGGGGGGGGGGGGGGGCAGGGCGGGGGTCGCGAGACATGGCCAAAGCATTTCCGGGGATCCCCAGCCAAAAACGTTGAGAACCCTTGCTTTAAGGCACGCTTTCCTTCTCACCCATTGAGATGAGATCATTTCAGTAGCAAGAGCCTCAAAATGTCTTCTAAATCTAATCAACCAGGCCTGCAGTAGGCTATGCTCTGGACAAATTATGCATGACGTTATTTAAATAAATATAAATACGAGGAAATGTTAAAGGGAGAAACTATCCAACTCACTCAACTTACACACATCCGACAGGATCTTTTATGCAATGCACAGACTACGGTTTTTAGTATTACGACTCGTAGTATTACGACCGTGCATTGCGTGAATACTCCTGTCGGACGAGCATAAGTTGATTGAGTTGCATAGATTCTCCCTTTAACATTTCCTCGTATTTCTATTTATTTAAATAATGTCATGCACATTTGTACAGTGCATAGCCTACTGCTGGCCTGGTTGACTAGATTTAGGAGACATTTTGAAGCTCTTGGTAAATGGTGCATTTATATAGTGCCTTTATCCAAGGCACTTTACATAGATTGTGCATTACATTCACCCATTCACACACACATTCCTACACCGATTGCAGCGAAAACCATGCAAGGCACCAACCAGCACATCAGGAGCAATTTGGGGGTCAGTGTCTTGCTCAAGGACACTTTGACACGAACTCTAACTCTGGGGGAGCCAGGTTCGAACTGGCAACCTTGTGGTTACCATCCAGCGGTTACCATCCAGCCACTCTACCCCTGAGCCACCGCCGCCCCGCTAGCTCTTGCTACTGAAATGATCGATTATTTATATGGAGAAATCCCATCATTTTACATGCATCTCAATTGGTGAGAAGGAAAACGTGCCATAAGTCCACTCTTAGTAACCGTTGATAATGTGCCTATTGGACAAGGACGGGTTGGGGAGGGACTTAGCGAAGGGCTAATTGTACTCCAACATGAATATACAAACAATATTAACTTTGTATGTGTACATTTCTTTATTCTTTTACTTTCTTTGTATCCATCAACAGTGATGCACTCTCGTGTTTGTATTTAGTCTGACTACACCATTTGTGGATTTCAGACATGAATGAAAGTTGTTGAGTTGTGTCAGGAAGGGTGTTTACAGAAACAATGTTTATTTTTAAATAATCAGCAGCCAAATTTGAGTATTTTGGATGTTAAAATCCCCCTCTGTTGGGGCCAAGTAGATATTATAGATGTTAAAATCCCCCTCTGTTGGGGCCAAGTAAGACCAATAGCATGAAAAGAAAGAGGAAACAGAACAAACAATAGCTAAAAGGAAGTTACACTTTCATACTGGTCATATAATTGAGTAAGTAAGTAGTAAGGTACATTTCCCATGTCTCAGTTACTTTCATACCGATTTCAGGGGCAGTGAGGACATATTGAGGACTCGTAGGGAGCGTGACTGGGTGAGGAAGGAGAAATCATCTTGGTTCAGCGTAGAGATGACGTTGCCAGACAGGTTGATGGTCTCAAGGCTGGGGAGTTGTGGCTGAGAGCCTAGCCTAGCAGATGCAAGGTTATTATAGGATACATCCAGAATGGTCAGGCTCTGTGAATCATGCAAGAACAAACAAGGCAGAATATGAGTTATTGTGACCATGTATGAATATTAAAAGAAGTACACGCAACATTACAGTATACTGAGCTAGAGGTAGGATTTGCTCAATTACTAACACTATCATTGTTATTTTACTCGGACAGACATTTTATTATCATTACAGCATAAAATCAATAACATTACAGGTCTTTGGTCCTCCCCCCCCCCCCCCCCCCCCCCCCAACACCCACCTGATTATATTATTTGCTTATATTTATGATTAAGTAGTGTAGAAAAACTCAGTTAGGATCGGTAAATGCAGAGGACAACTTTCACGTGAAAATATACAGAAAGAAATACCCCACAAGAGTGGAGGCTAAATTAAATAATTGAAACTATATGAGTAAGAAAATAAATACTCAAGGACATTATATGATACCTGGAATAAGTAGTAATAATAAGTAGTAATATAATAATAATAATAAAAATAATAATGTGTGACTTAGTTGGTACACGGTATAGGCTACTCATAATACGCGTGATATATATCATAGTGATGCTAGTTATGTTGTTTTGGTGAGTACATGCAATGCACATGCACACCAAGACCAATCATCAACCTAGGAGTGGCATTCCAATACACTGCCATTCCGACTATGTGGCTTCCACGTGCGGTTATGGTTAGGGACAGGGTTAGTAATGAGTGTGTCGGAATGGTGGTGCGTCTGAATATCAGGCTTTAATGCCGGTGTGTAACCCATCAAGCTTTAAGGATGTTTATATTGTGAGTGACCTCCCTGTCTGTACAGTACCTGTAGGGCAGAGAAGGGCTCCCCTTTCAACTTCAGCCTGTTGTTGCCGATATACAGGCGTGTTAGGTTGACGCAGTGGCTCAAGTCGTTGTCCTTCAGCAGGTGCACCTGGTTCCGTACTACGCTAAGCGTCTGCAGCAGAGGCAGTGTCTGACACAAGTCCTCCGTCAGCGTGGAGATGCTGTTGTGGCTCATGTCCAGATGGAGGATTCCCCGGTACGGAGCCAGGGAGGTGATGGGGAGCCTGACCAGTCTGTTGTGGGACATATCCAGGCTGGTTATGTTCTTCGGGAGGTTGGAGGGGACCTCCGCAAGGCTGAGGTGGCTGCAGTCCGCGCTGTCATGTTCTACACGGCAGGTCTTTTTCATAGGGTGACTGAGGCCCACAGTGAGCCACGCAACGAGGAGGGCGGCGGCGAAGCGAAGGGGTTGCATTGTGTAGTAGAGGGTCCTTTATGCCAGACTGTATCCCACACTGTATAATAAAAGTAATACAAGTAAAATAATGTAAATGTAATGATCAGTCCTCTGAAGATTAATTCACATATCCACCAAAATAAACGTTGACACACACACGCACGCAAGCACACACACACACACACACACACACACACACACACACACACACACACACACACACACACACACACACACACACACACACACACACACAGGCACAAGTGAAGATAAAGATGCTTGACTTGTGCCATCATACTGTACTATATTTGAACGAAGTTTTACTCCAGTAACTCCTCCATCCTGATAATGCACACTGGTACCACTAAGTCCAATATACAACTAATAGTCTAAAGACACATTCATCTACAGCTTATTGGTTTATCACATCTAAACAACAAGGTGGCCATCAGTGTAACATGGCTATCACTATCACACACATAATAACATCCCTCTCTTTAAACAGGCTTAAGAAAATAAAGACAAATATTCAGTTTGTCAAAAACACTCACTCGCTGTCTCTCTCTCAATGTGCTATTGTGGATCCTACAGTTGTAACAAAGCGGTTGTACCGTTTGTGGCAAAAGCTTGTAAATACCCAAACAGAAGAAAACACTTTACCTGTACTTTTTGTCGTAAAAAGAAAGAAAGAAAAAAATCACACCCGTGTGAAGTGAGGGGCGCTAATATATTAAAGTCTAACTCATGTTGATTAGGTGATGTAATGGTGATGTAAAACAAACGGTGCCAACACAAACATTAAATTCTCTTAATGGCATTTAATGTTTGGGACAATTAAGATGACGTAAATTTTCCCTTCATTGTCAATGGCGTTTTTAAAACAAACATTGAACTAAAAACAAACATTAAACGTACCTATACAAAAATGACATGATGGGAACTATGCTATGCACAGACGAATTTCACCCACTTTTTACCTGTAGGCTAAAACTGTGATGTGACAATAAAGCTGAATTTGATGTGCAGCAGTGGTCTAACAGCACTGCTGCTGTGTACAGTATGTCATACTGTATGTCTCTGACTCTCTCATGTCTCTGTCTGTCTGTCTCTCTCTCTGACTCTCTCATGTCTCTGTCTGTCTGTCTGTCTGTCTCTCTCTCTGATCTCATCACTTGTCTCTGTCACAACATCTCAACATATTTTTGTCCTTGCTCTCCGAGTCCCAGCCTGGGAGATGGAGCTTGCACAAAAAATAAATTCATTCAAATTCATTTACACATTTAAACCTTTTAAACCCCTCTCTCTCTCTCTCTCTCTCTCTCTACTGTATAAGATGTTTACAATATAGAGTGTAGCCCATTATTGTTCTTTGCCATGTAGCCTAAATTAAAATAGCTCTGCACCAGTTCGGTCCACTTTACTTAGCTCTGGTCCATAATTCTATGGTCCATAATTCTATGGACCAGAGCTACACTTTACTTAGCCCTGAAACATGACTGAAGTACGAGCGTCATGTGAACCATGGCTACACTTTACTGAGCTTGTAAACATGTAGTAGGCTACCATGTTTACTAGCCTCGGAAACCCAGACTGCATTTATGTGCCATAAATTAGATCACCCATATCACTAGCAGCAGCCGTGCGTACCTTGTACTACTGTAGTAGCAGAGCTGAGTTCAAGAACAGGAGTTCCGGGGTGTTAATGTTAACTAGTCTCCCAGGATACAGTCAGACAGCTGCTCCCCTGGAGCTGGAGTGGTCCGTACTCCGTACGTGGACTCGGAGTCAATAAGGCGCACTATGCGGATAGAGAGCCTGGTTCTTTCGGTGGACCATGTACAGACAGTACATAACGAAGGACAGGGACAGCTGGGGACTCAAGGAATCACACACCGCTCCTACCATACGTCTCACACACACACACACACGCACACACACACACAAACACACGCCCCCACGTTCCCGTGGAAGTTTCATTTCCTCAGAAACGAAACTGCCTGGCCCGGGATCGCAACTTTGAGGAAGGCTCAAACTTTGAGGCGGCATTTTCCTCTTGAAAGACGGAATTGAGATTCGACTTTCTCAAATTTCAGTTCCACGTCTGCAAAAATAACAATATCCAGTCCTTCCAGAATCCGATCAGACAATGCACTAACAGTACAGTCGACTTGAACTGCTCCGTAGGTTATCTCGACTCCTCGAGGTGCTTCAATAACCACTAGAGGTCAGCAAAGTACACGTATTTCTTGACGTTTGGACTACTTGTGTGTGGATTTGGTTTGGTCCTTGATCTGACCCTGTCGTTTGGAGAGTAGTAGAAATTCAATTATTAGTGAGGGCAACCAGACTATTGTAATTGTAACACTTTATTGTGGGCTCGCTCCAGCGAGCACACACTAGTTATCGGCAAAGTTAGGAAAAGACAGGTGAGTTCCTGTCTCCGCTCTACACTTCAACATCCTGATTGTTGATTTGACTAAGAGTGTCAACTGTACTAAAGTAACACACAGGAATGTGAGAAAACATCACAGTAGAAGGTTATGGCCCACAGTAACACAGCACAGCTTTCACTGGAACCTACTGTAGGCCTAAACCCCAGTTTCTCTGCTTTGCAATGCTACTACAGAGAAATAGTCACTTCTGCCAATAGGCCTATTTATCACCACCCTCATGAGGGCACTAGAGGGACATCAGAGATATGACCTGCAAATGGTGGGACTCTTCTCCAGGGAGTAATAATGACAAAATATATAGGATATATAGGATATTGAATGATTTTGTTTTTAATCTAACTATATTCTAAAATGTGTATTTAAGACATATGCTCTTCCATATGCATGGGACCCTAAGCAGCCATCATGGCAGCTTTGAGAGACAGCAGAGGTCGGGGCCTTTTCCTTAATTAGGAATACCCATCTGGCAGCAACCCTGAGAAATGCTGGTGGCTGCTTGCTGCATGTGTTATTAGAGGTGTATTGTATTAGCAGAGGTAGGATTATGTTGTTGTTTGCCTCCTTGTTGCGACCGAAGGTCACGCTTACTATGAAAACGTGCATCTCTTGTCCGTTAGTTAGTTATAGTCACCCACGTCACGTGTGACGTCTCCATATATGGATCTGACCTTGTGACATCTCGTGACATCACGTGACATCATGGAGACCCTTAGATCTTGTGGTCTTAAGGGTATGGTTGTCATATGGTTGTCAGTCCATCATGTCAGTCTCACCTGTAACATCACGCCTCCATATATGGTCACGCATTTTTTGGTCAAAGACACTGACCTCATCTAACCCTGGATAACCATACATGGAGAATACTGAATAATCACCTATATGGAGCCGTCCAGCAACATCTGCCATCTGCCGTCACCCAGGCGGATGCGTGCTTCTCGCCCTCAGGGTGTCTTACTGGTTATGATGACTACTAGTATAAAGTTTGTAATGACTCTAGTCAATGATAGACGTTAGTCTGTTTTCTTCTATCACTAGATGAAAGGATTGTGTGCTAACACTTGAC
>NC_136809.1:23754306-23766806 GCF_951216825.1 Electrona antarctica
CGCATTGATGTGAGAGAATGGCCAGCTAAACAAACTGTTCAATACAGTGCATGCAAAATGTTCAACCTGAATCTAGTATCCTGAAACAGCCTGTTAAGGTTGTATACCATTTAAAAATATGTTTTTCATTTAGAGAAATGTTCTACCTATAATATACTATTGATTGTGATTAACTGTATGTGATTACTATATTATAAATTATACAAAATACTGTATGATCACACCCATTTTCTTTTAGATTTTTCCAAGCCATATGCTTTCCCACTACAACTACCATGCATCAGCTTTAGCTGCTTCATGTGTTATTGACATACACTTGGCTAGGTATGGCAGTGTGATTTGAACAATGCAGTGGTGGGAAGTATCGAAGTACATTTATTATTTATTATTATTATTTATTAAGTACAGTCAGGTCCACTTAGGCACATTGTTTTTACCTTTGAGGTACTTTTACTTTACTTAAGTATTCCCATTTTGTAAATGATTTATACATCTACTCCACTATTTGACAACTTTAGTTACTAGTTACTAGGAAAATAGCTGATCTACAAGCTCACAACGCATTGCGACACGCCATATTTGTGAGCTTGCAGATCGGCAGAGTATTTATATATTTTAGAAATTGCTACTATTACTTATGTTTTAATTGTTTTAATGTAGTAGCCTACTTCTTCCACTGGGGTTGTTGATGCAGTGTGATTCCTCTCATTGGCAAGTGGAAACCACTGGATGCTGATTCAGGTGTCTTCACACCAGCGATGCTCTGTTTCCCCCGCGGATGACAGGAAGTCAATATGGCAGTGGAAGCAGCAGGATGGATGTACCCCTACACTACACTGTACTCTCACTGCACTGCAGCCTGCTGCCCAGCCCACATATAGTGCTCAATGAGGAACACTAGTATTACAAGACAAACTACTGTACTGTACTGTACTGTACTGTACTGTACTGTACTGTACTGTGCTGGGCTGGGCTGGGCTGGGCTGGGCTGGGCTGGGCTGGGCAATTAACCAAAGATATATCTAAACCGATATTTAGAACCAATGACGACTTAATCTTACTAATGTAGGTTACCGGTAATTGAATATTATTTTATTGTTTTTGGTTGGGAGGGGGAGTGGGCTGTATTTTTTAAATGTATTTCTTACAAATCATTTGTGTCTGATTGACCACTTATCAGACACATTTTCACAATATATAGGGTATTTTTTGAGTGGTGCAACCACTCCTATAGACAGCTATGTGTGTCCCTGGGTCTGTCCCTGGGACACACATAGTTTTGAGGGACACACATTGTTTTGAGGACTAAAACAAACATTAGCACCCGTTGCTTAAACAAACATTATGTTGTAACAATTTAGGCATTTAGCAGACGCTCTTAATCCAGAGCGACTTACATTTAGCAAGAACAAAAGCATGGGAATACATCACATATATAAAAAGCATTTATCAAGAAACATGCGTAAGCTAAGAACGTAGCTAGAATAATCTATTCTATATAATGACACTGTACATATAAACTATACATATATACTATACTATGCTGTACATATATACTATGAAGTGCTATGACTACATACAATGCAATTATTGTGCTGTCTACATAACATGCTATAAGTCTGTATCAAATGCTATCTAAGTCTAAAAAGTGCTGTCTAAGGGGGTAGGGTAAGTGCTATGGGCCATGGTGGAGTCTGAAAAGGTGGGTTTTCAGACTACGGCGGAAGATTGGGAGTGATGCTGCAGTTCTGACTGCAACGGGGAGTGCATTCCAATTGTAATTGATGTTGTAAGACCGCCCCTCACTTCACACGGGTGTGATTTTTTAATAATTGTTTTAATTAATCGTAATCGAGGCAAAAGTTTGAAATAATCATGATAATATTGTTTTGAATTCATAACACTCAGCCCTACCATGACTAGATTTCAAGTACTGTATCTTATCGTACTGCAGACGCAGCGTAATGATGAAGTATTTCTAGGACAACAGCACAACACACCTGTAGAAGAATTTGGCTTTGTTTGTGTGTGTCTGTGTGTGTATGTGTGTGTGCGTGTGTCTGTCTGTGTGTGCGACTGTGCGCTTGCAGGAGTGCATGCTTGTGAGCGCCTGTGCACCTCATCAAAGTGCAAATTCTCACTGTCACCTTCCATTGCACTCTGTCACATCATCACTTAAGTGTTGTGCGCTGAAAGTTATGTGGGTCTGTATAAACGCTGCCCGTCTGCACCTCTCCCTCCTCTGCCACAGAGCTCTGCTCTCTGGCTTTATAGCCACGGGGGTTTGGCAGGGGCTCTTCCTGGTAGAGCTGCGGAGAACGCTGGACATCGAGCTACAAACTGTGTGGGGCAAGTGGCATTATCAGGGGCAGATTAGAGCAGTCCAACCCCAGTTTGAGTGCAGGGAATTGGGGAGATGTTCATGCCAGCACCTTAAGCCTCACTATATCTCACTGTTAGTGCCAAGAACCTAAACATGTCACTGATGATAGTCACCAGCTGCTGGGGGGGGGGGGGGGTTATGAAAGCTTATGACATACTATAAAAGCATATCTTCACTTAAAACTGCATTAGAAGCCCTCATGTCAGCCCTGCTAAAGCTTCCTATTAGCGTTTGTAGTAGGCCTATAGTCATCAAAGTAGGGTCTAAGGAATATTGTTTACTTTTACTTTAATTCACTAATACTGATCCCAGTTAATACAAATGACTATTCGACTCTCACCACTTTTATCTCCTATAGTTGACAATAACTTACTGTGACACGTTTGGACAGACGATAGCCATAGACACACCCATCTCTTGAGTCCAATTACGGTTTGGTTGTCAAAGGAGTTAGACATACTGTAGGCTACTGTATTACAGTGTTGTGATGAGATTCCATCCAGTCCTCAATATTGACTGAACACAATGTTTCATTCGGAGAAGGCCACACATGTTGTTCAATCAGAGTTAGCATGCATATCGCACGCGTGTGTGTGTGTGCGGGTGTGTGTGTGTGTGTGGGGGGGTGGGGGGGTGTGGGGGGGTGGGGGGGGGGTGGGTGTGCGTGTGCATGTGTGTGTTCATTCAGGACTTGACTTAGCCATTTCCCTGCAGGCATGTGGCGTGGTAATTATGCATAGCTTACTTTCCCTTTATCTCTATATTAATGGCTTATGTGAGGTTATTTGGGCTAGTTTGCTCACATTGTAGCCTAATTCCAGTGTGATTATGTGTTCGATCACCTCGTCTGATATCTGTGGTACATACAGTACAAACTTTTCACAAAAAAAGATTGTATAACTTTATGTGGCACAACTTCCTCTTTGGGCCCAAAAGTGCCTCTCCACATATTCTACGGTATATTGACTGACTGTAGAGGCCAAATCAGCTTACTGCCTGCGATTGATTCGGTATGGGAGGTTCAGAAGTCGAAACCTTAAAGAGGATTCATCACACATTTTTCTGCCTTTTTTGTCCACTTCCATGGATGCCTCTTTGGCCTTCAAGCAACTATGTCCCTGAATCATATGGTCAAATTAACCTTCATATTTATGTCTCTTTTGAACCACCATATCAGAGCCATTACCAAATAAGGGAGAAGCTTATTCAGGGGTTCATCATAAGACGTGTTGACGTGTAAGACCTGGCATGTGGACCTATCATACTTTAGTCCTGAGGAGAGGAAGACCAGTCTCTGCAACTGCATGATAAATCACTGTGACTTGGCACACTGTATGGTACCTCCCAAGTTAATTCCACTTTTAATCTCAGATTTATCGAGTGCTTAAAAAAAAGAGAGGGTTTTGATCTTTGATCTTGATGGATGCCTGAAGAAGGTCAGTGTTGACTGAAAGATTGCAGTAAATATTTTTGATTGTCCACAGATCTGAGTGTGCGGAGCTTCCCGACATGCATGCCAGGATTGAAGTTGGTCAGACGGATGGTTCTCGAGATACATGAATAACAGACCTATACTCTGTGTGATTCTGTGCATTTATTGCAAGAAATTATCAATACAATTGTAGTGTTTTTGCAATATCCTCATGGCCCACTAGTGGTCCTCTGCCCACAGGTTGAAACTCACCTGTGTGGACTTGCTATTCCCATGTTTTGTAATGATTTACTCCACTACATCTCAATACTGTACTGCTTACACCACTATCATTATTTGAAGACTTTAGTTACTATACACTTCAGCTATTTGGAAAATAGCCGATCTACAACCAGTGACAGGTTGTGGAGCATTGTTTTGAACCAGTGCCAACATGAAGGCGCTGAAGAATGCAATAAATTACCTCATATATCAACCTCATATCACCTTTCAACTGGTACTGGAATGTAACAGGAATAGGATTGAAGTAAGAAAATAAGCCTATAATCATCCAGCATGGGGGAAAAGAATTAACTCTGCTTTGCCCGTTCTGCAGTGTTTTTGCATTGTGTAGGCTTTCAACTAAGATGACTTTACTTTACTGTAAACTAATTTGCCAATGATTTGTGCATGTCCAGTATCTCTCCCCTTGTAGCCTATATTTTTATTCTGATTTGGCAATCTGTCCTGGCTTCAAACCACTTACTGGAATTGGGCCATGTTGCTATCCTTGCCACTGTACCTAGCTGCTTCCTGAAGAACTGGGGCATTTTATAATTGTGTTCTATCCAGGGCCAGCAGCACAGAACAGGGCCAGTGTATGTCAGAGGTCTGTATTAATCTCTTCCTATTGGTTGTTTGCTGAATAGCTCCCTCGGGCAGTGCTAGCTTGGTAGGATTAATTGACCCATTACTTAATTACAGGCCAGAGGGAGGAAAAAAATCTGGAAATCTATGAAGAGGATTTAGTGCTTTAACTATAAATCAAGCAGAGAATTCAATTCAGTTCTTTTTTATAAATACGTTATACGTAGAAGCTGCTTATCAAGGAGATGAAGGAATGAACTCACTGTAAAGGTTACTGTGCCAACTATTGTGCACATTGTGGTAAAGGGACAAAGTTTGTTGAAGTGATACTACAGTTGTGTTTGTGAATGCATGTAATGTTCTCTAGAACTCTAGAATGTTCTCTAGAAGCAAATATAGGCTACCCAATTGTGTTACAAAATAAATGTAGTTTCTCTGCATCACTGAACCGGTGAGTTAACAGTAACACTTTAAACTTTAAAATACAAAATGCCCTTTTTCTCTACCGGTGCCGTATGAGACTTCAAAGGTTAATCATTCTTTTCACATCTCATGGTATAAGCCTGCAGTATAGAGGAGTATAGAGGAAAAATAGAGTCTGCAACACTGGTAAGGAAAACTCAGCTCCACTGGTTTTCGATCACTGGGATCTTCTTCAGGAATTCCTTTCTGAAGATGATCCCAGTGATCGATACGTTGAATTAATACCAATAACAAGGTGTTTCAATCGTATGAGCATCCAGCATCGGCATCCATATTGATGTCCTGATTATGTAGTGTCTCCTTCCCATCTTTATTTAAATCAGAGACCTTTAGTGACCAGTACACAAGTGTACAGTAACTGGATAACCATCCAGATATCATATGTCATCATGTTTCATCATTCTTAATATAGTGCTATTTCAGCATGTATTGTCAAAGTCAAGACTTTGAAAGGATCCAATTGAGTTGGTGCATGATAATCTTTGGTTTTAATGAAATAACAACCTACCTTCAAACTGAAAATACTGCTGAAATTATAAGATTGACCGTAACACCAGTAGGAAGAGGTCAACACACTGGTTTACTAGCCTGCCAAAACCAAATGATGGTCATATTTCACCATCAGAAAGTCATAGGATATTTTTGATTAGACAGATATTATAAGTAGTAAACATTTTATTGTGTGTGTGTGTGTGTGTGTGTGTGTGTGTGTGTGTGTGTGTGTGTGTGTGTGTGTGTGTGTGTGTGTGTGTGTGTGTGTGTGTGTGTGTGTGTGTGTGTGTGTGTGTGTGTGTGTGTGTGTGTGTGTGTGTGTGTGTGTGTGTGTGTGTTCCCTCAGTGACACGACACCTCAGTGTGCGAACGTGAGGAAGACAAACCACATGTGAGTGCACACTCTTCTGGGCCAGCTGGCATCTTCACCAGCTGCACCCATATTTCCAGTGACACGTCGCACGCATACACACACGCACGCGCGCACACACACACACACACACACACACACACACACACACACACACACACACACACATACACACACACTGTCTCCCTGTTTCTGTCTCTTTATGTCTGTCTCTCTCACGGGGTAACGCAGAGAATGAGAGAAGGGTAAAGAGAATCAGATAGACTGAGAAAGCGAGAGTGTATGAGAGGGAGTGAGAGATAGACAGAGTGAGAAAGAAAGTGAGCGATGTAGACAGATGAAGTGAAGGTGCGAGAGAGACTGCAGACAGAGATTGAAAGAGAAAGACTTGGCTCGCCACACTGCCTCCTTGTGTTGCTTTTTCATTGTTCTTTCTCTCCCGTTCTCCGTCACTCCTCTCCTCCCCTTTGAATCTTTCTGTTTCTTTTATGCTCCTTCCTCTTTCATTCAGTCACTTTTATGCTCTCCCACACTCTCCTGCCCTCCTGAAGAACAGGGTGTGCTTCCCAGCATTCATCTGTTTGCTAAGGTACTTCATGATGAACGGACATGTTTTTCTTCCTTGATTGATGTCGATGTTGCTCCTTGCCTGGCCTGACGTCCTTTCAGACATAATATTTATATCTCAAGGTGAACTCCTGGTTAGTTAATTAGTTAATTCATTAATTAATTAATTAATGCAGACATTGCATCAGCCTCCAGCTATGCAGCATTTCCTCGGCCTTGACCCCTCTCTTATCACGTCGCCGGGGAGAGTCACACAGGGGCCTCGCTCACAGAACAAGGTGCTGAGGGTGTAAATTTAGAAGCGTGTGTCCAGAGAGACCGTCACTCTATCAGCGAGCCATGGCGTCTGGGAGACACGTGGGAAAGGTGAGGAGGCGGCGCGCCGTTACATTATGAGCGCGGGCCGCTCTGCCCTTTGTCTCATGCATGCCTCGATAAGGAAATGGAGAGAGGTACTTGTGCACTGCAGGGGTATGAGATGTATGTGACCGGCAGGGTTGGCTTGTAACAGAGTAGATTTAATAGGATTACAGTGATTTCCTTACAGTTGCTGAGAAATGCACAAGAGTGCCCGAGAATTGTTCTTCTGTGCGGTGAGCAGAATAGAAGCAGGGTCAACTTGAGCACAGTAGACTGGCAACATTCTTGTGCTATGCTTCAGGAATAACTACAGCATTCAGGAAACTTCACATTCTGTGTATTTTAACCCACTTATGTGTCATATTTTATAAGGAAATAGCAGAAATAGTCAATCCAGCTCACAGTAAGCTTGTAGATATTATATTAATATATTATATTACATAGGTATTTTCAATATTGTTTGACATTTGTTATCTAATGTTTTTGTCTTACAATGTGTACCTGTAATGAGTGATATGCCGAAAAAAGGCAGGCAAAACTATCCAAAGTTAGTGCAAAATATATCAAAGACCAAATAATGTATAGGGCATTGAGAATGTTTAAAGTTTATCGTGATTACGAATTCAGCTCATCATCAAGTTTGGGATTCACCCAAGGAGAGTGAATGTTTGGCAGGACTTTAATAACTACATTTAATGTCAAGGGGATATTCAGTACTATGTGTGGAATGTTGTTGGAGTTTCTAGCTGGCCTACACAGACATATTTGGCAATACCTCCTATGCAGCAACTGATACTAGATAAAGGTGTTTGCAGTGTGAATGTGCTACTAGTCATTTTGACATCCCCTTGTAGGCTACTAAACATGCCATGTTAGTCATTTTGACATCCCCTTGTAGGCTACTATGCCATTCCCAACATGTGGGCCTGGGCTCACTGCTGGGCCATGAGGATATTTAATTTCCCCCAAATATTGGCAAAACACTAATACTTTTTTGATAACATATAGCGTTCATATTTTTTAAAAAAAGAAAAGAAATCTGGTGTCTGTCATTTTGCTTTCAAATACAAAATAATTATCCTTTTTCTGCATCTGTGCGATAATTAAGAACTAAAAGTATGTTTGTTCTGTTGATCTTTGCAGGAACATAATCATTGTGTTCATGATCACAGGATTGATCATTTAAAAATATCAAAAATAAATAAAATATTAAACATGCTTTGAAAATGCACACGGCCCACCCATCTGACCGCCAACCCCCCAAAGACTTTCCAGAAAACGGTGTGCATGCATTGATTAAAAACAACCTTAAAGATTGAATGCTGTGATTCTTTCCCCCTAAAAGATGATCAAAAAAAGTGTAGAGAAAGTGTTAAAACTAGAAATGCACTCTGTCGAGGTGCCAACTTGCGCCTTGTGCACAAGCAGAGAGCGCAAGTACTGGTACTAACTAATGTCTGTTACAACTGCTGTTCTAAATCCTTTAGACCCGTTATTGACCTTATACCTAGTATAAGGTCAATACCTTACATACATACATGCATGCACTGATTAATAACTTCACTACATACAACTCTAATTCCAACTCCACTACAGTTTTTCCTCCATGCATGTTCTGTGAATTATGAATATTAGGCTACATTTGATTGTATCACTTCCATTTTGCAGGCCACACAGGTTAATACAACAGCCTCAGCACAACCCACTGAAAAAAGCCTTATAAGACAATTTTGGGAACAACTTGGTGTGTTAAATCATTTCACTATACCAGAGGGCAGATAACCATGTGGAAATTAACAGATTTTCCTCGGAAGCTGTGTATGCCCACCATGACAGGTGCAATTGAGTAGGCCTAGAGTGTCCGTTTTCATTCAAAGTCCAATTTTAGCAAGTTGGTTTAGGATGCCATGCAAGTAAAGGTAAACTTTGGCATTGTGGTAATACATCATGTATTGGATTCCAGTCCATTATTATAAAATGAAAAAAAGAAAAAAAAAAATGCCTTTATTTTATATGTTTTATGGAGGGACAGACAGTAGGCTGACAGGAAATGGGGAGAGAGATGGGGGGAAGACATGCAGTAAAGGCCGTTGAGATTGGGAGTCGAACCCGCAGCACACTGCCAGACTGGATTACCAGCCAAGGTCCCTGGACCGCTGAGCCACGGCCCAGGCCATGAAATACATTTTTAAATCATATAATGCATACAGTGTGCCCAGCTTGACAAGTGTCGCTATTAATGACGAAAACAATAAAATAGCATTGATATTAGCAATGAGGACAGTGTTACACCATTATTCATTATAGAACATGGTCTACTGTACATAAATGTGTACCACTTTCACTAACATGGCATGAAACACAGCTGACGTAGGAGCCTGCGTCAGACTCCTTGTTTCTTTACATACCTCAGCCCAAGCATCAAAGCAAAGTCTAGGATGTTGGTACAAGTGGCATGAATCGCATGATGTCACCGCACGTCAAGTTCTAGATGCCCTTCGATGTCACTCACTCATCCAGTGCCTCTCTAACACTGGCCAGACTAACAGTTCACCCTTATATCAGCAGCTCAGAATGTAGAGAACTCTTTGGAAGCCAAACAGTATGTGAGGGCCCAGCCTGCCGGCTCAGATAAGGAAGCTATTTTTTCTTATAACAGATCCATGTGTGTCCTTTATTGTGGGGCTGATGTAAGAGCGGCCACTGGCAGGGTGTGGAGGTATTTTTAGGGCTTGGTTGGACATGAGATAATTGCAGACATGTTGTGGATGAGAGGCAGGGCATGGTGGGGAGGGAGGGTGGGTGGGAGTGGCAGTGGTGGCAGAGCCATGCAAAGTGGCCCATGATGTCACCCCATGTTATGGCTGTTGTGTAAGGCTTCAGGGCATGCTAAAAAGGAAGTGTCATTATAAGGGAAGCGCAATCAAGTATTTGCATCTGGTGTCTCATAGATCCTGTAGATAGACACTGGATGTTTTAACACAATGATTTATGTGGCCAGGGCAGGTGCAGTTATACCGTACCTGATGCTCCAGCCAAGGTTTTTGACCTGTTTCTAAATTCCCCCCTCCTATGAATGGACTGCTGTTGCTAGTTCAGACATGCTTCAGGCCTCATTTATGTCTACTACATTTATTGATAAGGATTCTAGCATTTCTAGGACACCCCTAAATTGAATTGAATTGATTTGTATTATTACTTGTTACTTGCACGAGCAGAGCACAAGTACTGTTTTCGGCTGCATATGTCGGTGAATCCTTCGGCCAATCAGGGATTGTGTATTTTTGGTGGCCCCCTCGGCCAATCAGGAACCACCGTTTTTACATAAACATACATAGTTATGTCATCAGTCAATCCCTGATTAGCAGCGATGGCACCAACATACGGAGCCAATCCACAACACCGAGATATGTGGATGACGTAACCAATTTGAGTTTCAAACTTATATAGGACACTTAAAACATTTAGAGCGCGTTGTAGTGGATATCTCGAACGGGATTGACGGCCAAGCTACACCAGGCTTTTCTCGCGCGTTTACCCTAAACCCGCGCGTGCGTTTTTTAAAATAGGACTGGACCTAAATTCAACGCACGCGTTTAGGGTAAACGCGCGCGTTTTGTGCGAGAAAAGCCTGGTGTAGCTTGGCCGTCATATAGACATATAACTCAGATGTTTCAATAACTTGATTGGAGTCTGCTTATGGAAAATTTAATTGATTTGACATAACTTAAAAAGTCCATGGATGCTGATACTGTCTGTATTTGCCCATTTGCCAAAGAAGCTTGCAATTTACAATGGGAAAGAGAATAGGCAAGACATAGAATAGACCAGGGGTGTCAAACAGGCAGAAGGTGGCAGAAGGGGGGAGGGTTATAGGTTATTGCAGATGTACAAGCTCACAACAATTTGTGTTGCCTATGGGTTATGAGCTTGTAGATCATCTATTTGTGCGGTGCAGCATCACCATTTGAACTATAGGAAATATTATTGTGGTTAGGACCAATGTGTGAGATTGCCCTTTAAGCTTCAGTATAACGTTTGGCTGCATCAGAGCAGACACTGTGTTGTGTCCTGGTCTCTGTGGAATTGGTGGGATCGATAAGGGAGATACAAAAAAAGACATGCTGCCAAAAGAAGGCAAACTACTTACGACAGTAGGCTATACACTGTGTGCTAAGGGCTGATAAGAGCTGATAGAGCTACCCACGGAGACCACAAATATCAAGATTAAGACGGGGAAAAAAGGAAAATCAGTGAATGATCCTTTTTTTAACCAAAGGCACATTTTTCAGGTGATGTTTAGACGTCCCCCACACTGACATGCTCAGTAGACTGTACTTAACAACCAACTGCAAACATTTTAAGAATTCATGAGCAAAGGAGACCTATTCCCTTTGTCCCAGTGTTGCTTTTTTTCTTTAATTTCTGTCTTCTGTGAATGCAGAAAGCTTACAGTTTTTACAGGCCAGTAAAGCCAGGAGCAGACATACCCACAAGTGATTTTATCATTTTGGTATATGTTTATTGTTTAACATATAGGGTTAGTGTGAGAGTCACATTTCCTCCAGGGTGGCAGTGGAAGTGACTTGCACTGCACATTCTACACGCATACACAACACATACAGGCCTTTACTATGCAACCTCCTCCATAGGCGCAGGCTGAACCGTGGCCGTTGCCATGACTACACTCTGACCAATGAGAAACTCGCGGCAGGCTGCTGCAGAATGAAAATAAGAGAAGCCATTTTGCACATGGAGGAGGGGGGGGGGGGGGCACTGTGACTGCACTGACACGGCACCATTCAGAATAAAAATAATAACAAATCCATCCCGGAAACACTATGAAACAGAGAAGCAGCAGACCCATATCATTATTAAATGGACTGTGGCATTTTGATGGACTGACTGACACTGTCCGTTTTGAGCTGGCAGGCAGACTTGCGGACGCCGCATATAGAGACCGCTGTAAACCATAATACCAGGGGGTAGACATTAAATTAAGACGCATGTGAAGCATGCGGTAAAAGCTATTACATTGCAGCGTCACACCAATAGTCACTACACGGCTCAGATAGAGAGAGGGGGGGAGAGAGAGAGAGAGAGAGAGAGCTAACTGACCCGTGAAAGAGGGAGTAGTCTACTCTACACTGACTGGCAACATCCATGCGCGTCTTGTAGAGGAGACTGCCTGGGAGAGCGAGAGAGGAGCGTCGACGCGCAGGTGTACGGTTTCGTTCGGATATTCTGCTGGGCCGCGGAGAGAGAGAGAGAGAGACTGCGAGAGAAAGGGAGAAAGAGAGAAAGAAAGAGAGAGTGTGTCGCCTTATAATAACAACCCTGCCGACTTCGACAACTTCAGTTCTTCTGGCAGAGGACTCGACTCATCTTATATATATGGACAGGATCTGTGTCCTTCGTGTGGTCGAGGATATTTACTTCCAATGAGTCGCCGTCTGTTTTAAGGTAAGTAAACATGCAGACCCATCTTTCTTTCCTCCGCCACTTTGTAGCGCTCAGCCAGCGGATGATGACAGTGACACATCAGGGCAGGCTACTGTAGCAATATA
>NC_136809.1:23771806-23821806 GCF_951216825.1 Electrona antarctica
TCTGGGGCCATCGCATCACGGAAAGGGAAACCACAGAGCTGGGTTGAAAAGGCATGGGTAGGGTCGGTGACGTATCGCGGCCGT
The DNA here is from genome assembly GCF_951216825.1 of Electrona antarctica. Taxonomy (NCBI): domain Eukaryota; kingdom Metazoa; phylum Chordata; class Actinopteri; order Myctophiformes; family Myctophidae; genus Electrona; species Electrona antarctica. The sequence goes on from NC_136809.1 coordinate 23,771,891, forward strand.
AGGCCGTGCTTCCGCATGCTCAGCATGCGCCACGGTCTATGACTTGCCGAATTGAACTGTGCACGAAATGTTCGCTTACAACTTGTTACCGGCTCAAATGTATATGGAAAACAACGTGACAAAGGTCAAATTTAAAATACACCTCAAGTGGGGGTCCTTGGTGCTTGCCACATAATCGCAACATCATGGCTATCAAATATCAAACCTCCCCTCTTTTCCATGTCTTTATACAGAAATTGCTGATGAAATTGATCCAAAGCATGGCTTTGTATACAAACCGGATATCATGATGTCCCATTGAGAAGAACTCCCATATAATGTAGGTGCACTGACAGTGTCAAGGTTTAAAAGAACATCGAGGCCAAGGCAGTTGGCTGTAAACACACTATACTAGGCATGTGTTTGTGTGTAAGAGCGTCAGAGTAGGACGTTAGCGCTTTGTGTTCTCGAATTCCTGAACGTCCCGCTCGGTGACACACCCTCCCCCCGGCAGCAGCCCTCTCTGTCTCTCCGTTTGATGAAGGAGGTGTTGCGGCTAAAGAAAGAGCGCTCATCCCTGCACACACTACACCGTTCAAAGATGTGCAAATCCCCAGGCTGACACAGGCTAAGCCAAGGGGCCTGGGCACTGTTGCCAACATTGGGATCCGGTTACGGCGCATAGAGGCTTGTGAGTGAGTCGTGGGAGCCTGATTGGCTGCCTTAACGAGGTAACAGGAAATGTGTCTGTGTGTGGGTTCCACTATGGAGGTGTCAGGGGGGACATTTGCTGTGAGCTCTGATGGATTATTGCAACTATTGTTTATTTACAGTGCTTTGCCTTGGGAATGAGATATCTTCCTGGAAGCCTAAATGACATTGGAGATGTAAACATTTCTGCAGGGCAGCAGACACGTTTTTATTTATTTATTTTTTACACTGAAGAGCTTTGTAATCATTTAGATAGACGGTGGCATTTTTTCATTTAATGTAGTGATTATGTTGATCAACGACCTCAGGGAAGAATTGATAGCCTCTCCAAAACTGTATTGATGAAAAAAGGCAAAGACAGCTGAGGTTATCAGCACAAACTATATCTATACTTCGAATTCTATGCAGTATATATTCTCGATCTTTCCACAGCAGTAAAACATTGACATTATCGTCTCTATAAATATTTAAGCAAAGCTTTATTTATCCAAAGTTCCAAACCATGATTCCAAAGTGATTCACAACAGGATACCAAAGACAGCCCCCCATACTAGAATAATGGCCAACAAACTACAAAATACATTTTAGAACTGACACTATCAGAGTTAATTTCAACACAAATTAACACATTTTTCTAGTTTCTTTTATTATGATTTTTTGGGGGGTTCCTTCCAAATGAAGCTGCGGTCACTTTAGGCTACTGTGCAGCTTTTTATATCCTGTCACTTACTTAGCTGGGAATGGAATTCATTATGAGCAGCAGCTCATAATGAATTGGGTGTTGAAAAAGTGCTCTGGGGAAACCATGTCGATGCGGCCTGTGGACTCCTGAGAGACTCATAGGTCAAAGTGTGCGTGCGTGCGTGCGTGCGTGTGTGCGTGCGTGCGTGCGTGCGTGCGTGCGTGCGTGCGTGCGTGCGTGCGAGAAAGAGAGAGAGAGAGAAAGAGAGATAAAAAGAAAGACAGAGAATGAGAGGGAGAGGGAGAGGGAGAAAATCAGTTTGCACTGGTACTTTAATGAGAGAATTCCTAAGCTGTTGTTTTTGCGCAGAATTAGCTTAATTGTTTTCACTTCACTTTTGTCATGGTCTATTAGCTTACACACTGAAGCTGTTATTACCTGCTGAATGTAGAATTGTAGTGATGACGGTCTAGAATTAGAACTAGAATGCTCTTAACTCTTTCCTGCGGGCAAACCATCTCTACTTCATAGTTATTATTTGGATAGTTGTATTGTGTTGGTGGCTTGGTGTTATCAAACATTCCTTCCCGCCCACGTACAGTGTTTGTCAAATTGCATACACTGAAAAGAGTGATACAAAGAGATGAGTATATATAAACGTTCTAATTGTGGACTATAACAGTTCCTTGTTGTGACTGCAGCTCGCATTTACTATGAAAACATGCATTTCCCGTCAGTCCGTCGGTCCGTCACCCCACACCTCCATATATGGCCATGCCTCGTGACATCACATGACATCATCACTGATCTCCATATATGGGCATATTATGTGGTCGCAACGTCGACGACATCGACAGGGGCCCTTCCCCATATATGGGAATGTCAATATATGGCCATATCACGCCTCCATATATGGTCACACCTCGTAACATCACGCCTCCATATATGGTTACGCCTCGAGACATCACGTGACATCATGGAGACCATTAGATCTTGTGCATTTTAAGGGGCGTCAGCCCCTTCTTTAACAGCTTTTGTCCCCACACGTCTCAAGAGAGGTAAGAGAATTCCGGTCAAATGTCCAATACATTTTGTCCCCGCCCGTCTCAAGTTTTGCCATTGACGGTGAACGGAGAAATTACGTCTGCTTTTTATGACGTAAATTAAACATCAAAACATTAAACGCCATTGACATTGAAGGAAAACGTACGTCACATGTAAACGAGCAAATCAGCAAACCAATTCTGATTGGCCAGAATTAACCAATCACAGGCAACAGGCATTCTGATTGGCCAGTATGGGATGATGCATGATGATGTATGATGATAAGAACACATTCAGTGAAAATATTGGATCTACTGTACAAGCTACAGCGTAACATATTCACAACGGCATCTATATCTGCTATAGATGGGGAAAAGGAGGCGGCCAAGTACAGATACTGAGGGTTCAACAACCAACAGTTTTGATCGAGTGCAACACATCTAGTATCCCTGTGTAACCGTTGGTCGCTTGGCAACTGGCAAGCATCCTACGCAATCTCTCAGCTTGGACTGTCTGCCATTTATTTTTTGGCATTTTCATGCTTTCAATTATTATTCAGTATAGGTCAGTGTAGATAGACAGGAATCCAAGGGCAGAGAGAGAGAGGAGAGACATGCAAAGCAAGACATGTGTCTTGACTATAGAACCCAGGTCCTCATGCTTACTAGAAGCATATGGTCTGGGCACTAACTGGCTGAGTCACCAGCCAGACCCCCTAAAAGGGTTCCAATTGAAATGGCAAAGTAAGGGCATTTGCTTGAGTTTTCCCCAGTGGTCTCTACAGAATATTATCACGTGCCCACTGCCCAGCCTTCATCTGCTGTGGGCGAGGAAACTCATGCTCATCTGGACTCAAATAAAAACACCCATGTGAAGTGAGGGGCGCTCTTGTCGTCGTACATCATCCAATACAAAAAATTCTTCATGAATTAATTTGTCAACTTATGTTATTATCTTTTAACCATGATACAATGTTTAAAAAAACTCATCTTTTCACCATGATCATGTAAGATGACAACTGAATTTATGTGATTTGTGCTGCCACAAAAAGCCGATTTGTTCAGACAAAATATGCCGTAAATTCTCCTTTCATTGTCAATGGCAAATGTGACACGAGTTAAGGACAAAAAGTTGTATATAGGAGGGGCTTAATTATTATTATTATTATTTTAATGGCTTGTTCAAAAATGTTATAAACGTTAATGTACTGTAAAAAATGGTCAAATGTATTCCAAATCTCTGTGCACACTGCATGTCTCTCGTCGGCGTCTTATTTATAACTCAGAGTGGCGTTATTATGGATTGGATCCCACCGCAGCCCAATAGTTATAGTATAGCGGATCACAGCCCACTGTGATTGGCCAGTATTGAGCTGCTTGCACATAGTGTGCGCAAAGTTGACGGCCAAGATAATTCGAGAAATGCCATCAGCTCACGGAAGCCTTTCCCCTGGATCATATATATATTTTTTTTATACGTTTTTTTTTTGTGGCTTTCGCCTTTATTTTATATTTTTTATGGAGGGACAGACAGTAGGCTGACAGGAAATGGGGAGAGAGATGGGGGGGTGACATGCAGTAAAGGCCGTCGGGATCGGGAGTTGAACCCGCGGCACACTGCCAGACTGGATTACCAGCCAAGGTGCCTGGACCGCTGAGCCACGGCCCAGGCCCCCTGGATCATCTTGACCGTCAACTCTGCGCACACTACGTATGCTCATGCACAAGCTGTCACGTGTAGGTGAGGTAAGAACCCAAACGCAGGACAGCCAGGCATGGTAGTGTTCAAAACCCATTAATTGGTGTTTTAATACAGAAGACAGGTGAACATGCAGACAACTTAAACAGACTGAAACAGGTGACAGGATACAATGACTTAACAAAGACTGACTGGGGAACAAGACTGATGTAGGCCTACATCAGTCTACACATGAGTGTTAATTACAAAATGAGACACAGCTGGAGCAAGAGGCGGGGGAAAAAAACAACCTTGCTTCTCGATTCATCAGTTATAAATCGGTTATTGGTTCTAAAATATGGGTTTGGTTAATGTTGTTGTTGTGTGCTGCCGTTTGTATGCGTGTTGCTATATGGGTGTGAAGAAGGGAAGCCATGGAAGCGGTCCAAATAGCCTGCCACACAGTAGCTGTATAGGGAACTCTGGGTAAGCAGACTCTAAAAGTGAGGCGCTAATAGCAGCCATTACATCACCTCTCTGGGAATAGCAGTCTGGGTCTATAAGAGCTGCTCCTGGCTGAACCCTCTGTGCTATGTATTCATTGTGTATTTTTGTTTCCTGTGCACGTGCAGCATGCGTGCTTGCGTGAGTACAGTAGGTAGGTAGGTCAGGTGTGCGTGTGTGTGTGCGTGTGTGTGTGTGTGCGTGCGTGCGTGCGTGCGTGCGTGCGTGCGTGCGTGTGTGCATGCGTGCGTGCGTGCCTGCATTTCCAAATATATATTCCAATATGGATTACATGGCGGTAACATTATTATTAATGACACAGGCGAGTGAACACTTAATTTGTCTGTATACAGTTACAGAGTTACAGCTAGACATGATATACTGAGTGTGTGTGTGTGTGTGTGTGTGTGTGTGTGTGTGTGTGTGTGTGTGTGTGTGTGTGTGTGTGTGTGTGTGTGTGTGTGTGTGTGTGTGTGTGTGTGTGTACGTGTGCATGTGTGCGTGCGCATGCGCATGCGTGAGTGTGTGTGTGTGTGTGTGTGTGTGTGTGTGTGTGTGTGTGTGTGTGTGTGTGTGTGTGCGTGTGCATGTGCGCGTGTGCATGTGCATGTGTGAGTGTGTGTGTGTGCACATGTGCGCATGTGCGTGCGTGTACTATGTGTGCACTTGACAGCCATCCAAACTGTCAGCAGCAGAAAGCAAAAACGGCTTTCATGTTGAGACTGCATGACGCCACTGCCACTGGTCCATAAATATTATCATATCATATGGACCCAACAATATTATATATGGGTTGTGTCAATTCTGTCACTTCATGTACAACATAATTTAATTACACATTCAAATATGTTTTTAGCCTGTCATATGGAAATAAACAGTGAACCAAAGATGAGGTTTTATTCTGATTATATACCGTGGCCATGGAGAATACTCAATTCTGGTTGGCTGCAGGGCGTGTATTATTTTACACAAAACCACGCGTTCTGGTCACCGTTCCCTTAAGGTTATTTACAAGTTTACATGTTGATATTGTGGTAAAAGACATGGTTATTGCTGTAAGCTGATTTGCGCCACTCTCTATGAAAACATTGTATTTAAAACAACCACTTTGCGCTCCAGCTCTGCTTGACTAGCGCTCGAGCGCTCAGTTACTGCCCCCTCAATGATCTCTCATCTAAACCGGCTCACCCACTTACTGGAGTACTAAGTTCACTTTAATTCCAAGGTTGAAGAAGGTAGCGACACATTGTGAGCTTGTAGATCGGCTATTTTCAAATGGCCGAAATGTACATACTGTAGGTCTGAAGTGATTAATGTATGTTTCTACAAAGTAACTAAAGTTTTCAAATAAATGTAGTGGAGTAAAAGTACAATATTTGGATCCGAGATGTATAATTCAGTACAGTACTTAGGAAATGTACTTAGTTACTTTCCACCACTGCAAGACATGATGCCAGAGTTGGGATCACTCTGTAAAGACATTCTGACAGTTGTTAGAATCTCTAACCGACTAGGTTAATCGAATAATCGAGAAGCAGGGTTTTTTTATGATGATTTTTTTTTAATATATATATATATATATATGACTTGACACAAAAAATCAACTAAATAGATTTGTTTGATTAACCTCTTAAGCTTTCTTGCACAATGGTGTCATGCAAAAATAGTGAGCCCATACACAGTACAGTAAAGACCCTTGGCAGAGTACTATGAAACAGTATAAAAAAGTGCATACAAATATTACAATTGTTCCTTCATCTTAATCAAGGCAAAAGTTTGATATAATCGTGATGTTCATTTGAAGTCATATCGCCGACCCCAAGCCCTATACCCCGGAACATCTCCTCTGCATTTGGAAGCATGTGTCGGGTGGCATCCAGTTTGAGGGAACGTTGATCACTGTCATGCCTCTATACTGACGGCACGGCCTACTTTAAAGGCCTGCGAGGAGAGAGGAGTGTGTGTGTGTAAGCTCCCTGACACCTCCATCCCTGGCCCGTCTCTGCAGCACGCAGCCATCCATCATTCTACCACACGGCTTATCTAGGCAGAGGCATGCTTGGCTGCTACTGAGCTGCACCGCTGGCATAACCCATGCCAGGGGAGGAGGTTAATGTGCGTGTGTGTGTGTGTGTGTGTGTGTGTGTGTGTGTGTGTGTGTGTGTGTGTGTGTGTGTGTGTGTGTGTGTGTGTGTGTGTGTGTGTGTGTGTGTGTTTGCGTGCGTGTGTTTGCGTGCGTGTGTGCGTGTCTGCGTGTGGGTGGGTGCATGGGTGGTCGGGCCCGGGTGGGTACACATCTTTCTTAGCGTTTGTGTGAGTTTAATCGTCGTGCGTGTTTGTCTGTTGTGTGTGCATGTATGATTGAATAGGTGTGCCTATCTGCAAGCCTGTTGATGTGTGCGCACTTGAGTGTGCGTGTGTGGCAAGAGAGAGTCAGTGCACCCATGTCACTTAACCCCCCCCTCCCTCCATCTACACCAGGGGGTAACTTTCCAGTCCCATAGACGAGGCTGTCTGTGTCTGAAAATAGACCTGATCTGATCACAGCTTCACCCAAACGGGGAAGCTCTCTCTCTCTCTCTCTCTCTCTCTCTCTGACTCGCTGCTCTGTTGTGTATCTGTTGGTTCCCAGGCTGGGTTCTGGATCTAAAGGTCGGCCAGGAGGAAGACGACTATCTGAAACCGTTAGGAAGGAGGGTACAATTTTTGAGACAAGAGACGAAGGTAAAAGGCAGCTCAGCTCACCTGCACCTGACTCCGCTTGGCGAAGCCTCCGGCCTTTTGGGTTTATGACGGTAAGAGTTAACTTCTGTATCTTGCACCTGCGCTAGAAGGGTCAGGCTTTTTCATTGGCTGGGATAAATCTTGGGAAAGATATACAGACTTGCCCGGTTGAGCTTTCCCATTCTGCTGTTGATGCATTTTACGTCTTGAGGCTAAACACCATCAGTTCAGCCTGGTTGAGAGGAAGTGGGTACGAATGTAGTGAAGTGTCAAGTGAAGTGAGTTTGTTTATCCTTCAGTAAAACCATATATTATTTATGGAATTCCTGACTCTTAACGTGAACATTTAATAGAATAACAAGCAAAAACACATGCACTGTAGAACATTGTTTATTTAACATTATTTATTGGTGAATGGTTCCCATAATTTACTGGTAAAATAAAAATACTACTGCATGCCACATTTCAAACAATACAATTATTGTTTGGAAATTCTATCAATATATGTAATTTTTTCCACTTTCTTGTGATGTATTTACACTTAGTTTTGCACAGACTGCCATTCTTAAAAGAGAAAGCAAGTTAAAGGCTATAAACCACAACCACTTGTTACAAACCAAATACCCAAAGGGGACTAGTACTTATCTGTTTCGCCAAACCCCACAATTATACCCTAGGGATAGAATTTCTGTCTGCTCTGTGAGTGGACAGGACAAAATGGTGTCAAATAAAACAGCGGTTTCCACCCATATAGTCGTTTTTTTTTAGATTTTAAATTTTTTACGCACAGACATACCACATTTATGATACCCTCATGTGACAAACAAATCCAGCATGTCCCCTGAATCAAGTTGAAACCAGCAGCTTATCTTTTCCAGATCACTGTCAAAACCGATTATCATTATAAAACCGAGTGTCAATAATCACATTTAAAAGAAAAAGAAAGTTTGAACCTATACCCCCACCCCCCTCTATGCTCTCACTACCAGCCACCTCATCTTTTTATATTTTTCGTATTTAATCTTTCAACGGATTGCCCCAGAATCTCCCTCTCTCCTTTCTACCTCCATCCATCTCTCGTTACACACCCCTTTTTCACATTCTCTTCTTTCCCTGCTCAACAATAGCCACGCACCAACCCCTCCATTAGGGCCGGTCTCAGAGGTGTTGTGGAATGTCACCTTGAGCCCTTGGGTCCGCAGCGAGGGGTGTTTCCCAGCCCCCGGTCCGCGGCTCGCCTGGCTCGGCTCGGCTCGCTCCTTCTTTACCGTGACCTGCTGCACACAGAGGGCCTTTGTTGGGGCCCCCGTTAACTCCACAGGGAACTCTCTCTCGCTTTTTTTTTCTGTCTAGGGGACAGCCGTGCAAAATTCTTCCATGTACAACATGTCCTCAAGCATTGATTAATACTGTGAAGTAGCGACAGCCTATTCCTTTAGGCTGTCGCTAAATTGTTATCTTTTTTGTTAATGATGCTTGTTTCTTTGTGGTGGATGTGGTTTGATTGCGCTGTAGGATATCTATGAATTATATAGTATGTCTTGGATTTATTTAATTTTGTTAATCTGATTCTAATTTGTGGCTTTGTTTTACATTTTTGTTACCAAATTGCCTGGTTACATTTGCCTGACAGCTCTTTTGAACTGGGTTTTATTTATGGGATTACGTGTCTTGAATAAACCTATTTAGTGTGCCAGTTTGGAGGAATAAGATCTCTCGGGAGGCAAGAAGCTGAAAAGGAATGCACTGAAACGTCACCGGTTCAGTTTTCACCAGACTGTTCCCTTGTTTGTGCCACTCTGTTGTCCCTCTATTTGCCTCCCCTCCTTTTCCTCATTCTTTCCTGTTAGCGGCTGTTTGTTTGAACACCTCTGACGAAAACAAGGACAACGCCCGTCTTTTTTTAATTGACCTGTGCACTCACAGACAAGCATGTCCACTTCCTTGATCTGACACAAATCTTACACACACACGCACGAACGCACACACGCACGCACACACGTCACACGCACACACACACACACACGCACGCACACGCACACACACACACACACACACACACACACACACACACACACACACACACACACACACACACACTCCTGACTCACACTTTGGCTGTGTTGTAGCCTATTTTAATAGTGATCATAATTAAATTACAAGCAATCTTTTAGTGAAGCCATTGAAGCCAAAATCATTAGCATGGCTATTTGTGGTAGACTGTGTTGGCCCTGAAACTGAATCTGAAATACATAAACACAAACAAAAAGCAAAGGTCGTGAAGTGTTTGGCATTGGTACCTTTTCAGACTTGTGTTTACTTACTGTAGTATTCAGGCAATTAGCATCGCCCTCTTGAGAGTGTTTGACCCTCAACAGTTTCAATGGTAAACTAAACATATCCATATGCCTATATGCCTGTGGTGAAGGGGCTTCACTTACAAATCATTTGTTACTCTCATTATAAAATCCTCCAAACCAACTACAACAGCTAAACATCTCCATTACAATGCATTCTCCTTTTAAGAATCAAGCCTATTTTAATGCTGGGGTAATAGATTGTATACCTAAAACAATGTGATTGGGATGACTTTCTTTTTGGAAAATGGCATATTTTGACAAATGACAGAAACACTGACAGCCAATTATATATATATATATATATATATATATATATATATATATATATATATATACATGTTTACAGAACACTATCTATATATCTTTCATCTGTGTGTGTGTGTGTGTGTGTGTGTGTGTGTGTGTGTGTGTGTGTGTGTGTGTGTGTGTGTGTGTGTGTGTGTGTGTGTGTGTGTGTGTGTGTGTGAGTGTGTGTGTGTGTGTGAGTGTGAGTGTGAGTGTGAGTGTGAGTGTGTGTGTGTGTGTGTGTGTGTGTGTGTGTGTGAGTGTGTGTGTGCGTAAGAGAGAGATAGATTTGGGGGCTTAACCCATTAAGACCCCCCCCCCCTCTCAAGTATTTTGTTCCAGGGACCCGCAGAAGCCGCTTTCAAATATATATTATATTTGAAAGCTCGTCTTCAATAATGCCTCAACATGGGTAACTTCTGCTGCTGAATGAACGGTCCCGGTTAAAGATCCTCCCCTGGTGACTCTGTGACATGCACTTGTGGCTGGGAATGTCTTAACGCTTGGCTTTAGTGTCCACAGGGGACATTAAGATTCTTCCGATAGAGTTCTCTCAGTGCTTCAGACTCCCTCTTAGGTCAAGGGTCCCGTCTAATGGCAGTAAATATAGCACCCTCGCTAATCATCTTCCCCTTATCTTCCCGCTTCTCTTGTTTGACAGTCTACCTGGGGAATTCAGACCATGTATGGGCATGTAATCTAAACCTGTCCTGATACACAGTCAGTCTTGAGCAAACAATGTATTGATTTTCTGATACGTATTTCAGTAGCCTACTATTTTTTTTTTTTTTGCCTTTATTGATAGTATCAAGTGAAGATAGACAGGACAGAGAGAGAGAGAGAAGGGGAGAGACATGCAGCAAAGGTCGTCATGAACGGGACTCGAACACGCAACATTCTGCCAGGCCAAAGCCTATGTGTGGCATGCCTGGACCACTTGGCCAGTGGGCACCCCCGTATTTCAGTATTTTATTGACTTAAACTTTTTTTATGCTTTAGTCAGCACCTTCCTTGACTGAAGGCCTACTATTCAGATCGCGATACAATTTTCCTACTATATGATGACGACAGGCAAGTTTGATTTTGTCTATTGATATCGAGTTTACAGTAGAGTTTATGGCCTGTTTGACCATATATATTTGTTTATAGCCAAACATTTTGTATAATTGATCTTAACCAAATATTTCACTTACTGTACCAAACAAAAAATTTCCACCCAGAGTGGGAATTTCAAATGTGGTTATTATGGTCGCAGTCTTACATCTGTACTGCTGTCCCTCCGAGCCTAGATTTGGTGTGTTTAACAATGCTTCCTTCTCCCTGGTCATCCCAACTTTAACCTTGAGAGTTAGGCTAGCATCAGAGGCACTGAAACTAGCCCAGAATCTGTCTTTTATCAGTTCACATAAAACACCAAGTCAACACTGAAGATGTTCAAATATAGAGTATTTGAACATTTTCAGACTAGTGTTAGCTTAGTGTTTTAGGTGAACAGATAAAAGATTGTTTTCGGAAAATAGTTTACCCAAAGGAATGGTAAACCATACCCCCACTCCACTTCCTTATAACCACAGCGGAAAATATAGCATTAAGATAAGAGAGGTGACAACACAATATAATTTATTTACAGATGATTGCCCGTGTTTTCACACATTTTGATTTCACACATTTGAAATAGCATGCCATGCAATCAATACACATCTTTCTTCATTTCCTATCTCTGCCAGACAACAGAGATGTTGTCTGGCAGACAACAGAGATGTTGTCTGGCAGAGATAGGAAATGAAGAAAACCTTTTTTAAACCAACAATGCTGCCTCATCAAAGTTGGTATTGTGACTATTGTCAATTACTTGCATGAGAAGAGGTGGTGGAGGCAGCTGCTTTAGCAGACAGTTTGAGGGTCCAATGGAGTTAGCTGGTTTCGTCAAAATACCTCTTTAATACTTTTCATTGGTACATTTTAACACACTCAATCGCATTGATTTATGGAAGATAAAAAATAAAAAACCTGAAAAATGGTGTTAGTTGGTTTCTGTCGGACAGCAACAATATGCAGATTGTCTCTGTATATGATTTAGCCGGATTACATTAATAATTGGATCCCTCTTAGCCATACAGAAAAACAAAGATTGCCTTTCCTCACCATTTTCTAGTAATGATTAATTCCTTTACAAAAGCCCCTTGGGACCTTGCATTCCTTTCCAACAAATTGTAGATTAGCGTTTCAATAGGCCTTTTTCAACATTTAATTTGACAGTTCTTTATTCTTTATACATGTGTATAAAGAATGGTGACATTTCTGTATTGTCTATACATACTTTTTTCCATTGTATAAATTAAAATAATCTGTTTGTTAGTTAAAGACCTGGTGCCGCAATGTTCTGCTATATAATAGCATTCTTTAAAAATATAAAAAATGCTTAGAATCTAATCTGCAAGAATGTTTTTTCATTTGGCATTTTTTAACTGCTTCTCTGGAATCTCAACGTATAGGCTAGCTAGTCGATCTGTGATGTCTCATATGGCTGCACATACTGCACATGATAACACAAAGCCCTGAGAGCTAATTTCCATTGTGATCCTATGTATTCAATTCATCAAGACATATAAAGACAATACTATACAAGAAATCATCAATGCTAGGAGCGGTAAAAGTATATTTACAGAAAACTGTGGGGGGTAGTTTCTTTTGCCAAGCTAGAAGACTTGTCTAGGTCCAGTTGCAAATTGCAGACAGGTGCTCTTTTATGGTGGTTTTGAAGGAGGGTACTAGTAGTACTAGGGAGTCACACCTTTTGATGCCTCGTGGTAGGGCATTCCATGTTTTGGTGGCATAATAGTGGAATTAAGTAATTAATCACCCCCATGTTTGTGCCGAATCTAGGGGGAATGAGTACTAATCTAATAGCTTTGTTCTAGATAGTAAATTAGTTGTAGGATGATAATCCTACCACCTAGCTCCAGGGCTGCACTAGTTGCTTCACGCGACAATACAGAGTTCCCACCATTTTATTGTCTCCACCAGGCCGAAGGCATGGGGAGAGAGTATGTTTTGCACTCCGTCCGTCCGTCCGTCCGTGTGTCCGTCCGTCCGTCCGTGTGTCCGTCTGTGATCAGCTAATCTCTGGCACCGTTAACCCGGTCGATGCCAAATTTTGCACACACACTCCCTGGATGCCAACGATTAACCTCTGCCCCAAAATTTCCAGAACGGCCTGTGATAGCGCCACCAGGAGGCCGCTTTGTGCAAAACACGTTTTTGGACAGTACACCTACAGATTTTGTCCAAGCATCACGCAAATTGGTACACAGTCTCTCTAGATCCCTTCAACGAAACGGGTCTTTCAGATTTCTCAGACTCCATCCTGATTGGCTAAGATTGGCTTCCAAAGCAAGCAGGAGTGCTCAGTTTCAAACAAAATGCTGCAAATCATGAACACATCGTGTGATTTCCGTGAAATTGTGCACGCACATTCCCACTAGGCCGAGGAAGAAATGCCACATGAACATTTTCAACTCAGCCTCATGGTGGCGCTATAACTGGCAGAAAAGTGTTTTACCTCTAATTGCACGGATCTGTGGATAACTTTGTATGCCAACTCCCTAGAGGCCAAGGAAAAACCTTTGCCTGGAATTTTTCACATCTGCTCTTTATAGCGCCACCAGGAGGCCGACATATGTAAAACACATTTTCTAATATTACTCCTTCAGATTGTATCCAAATTTCACGCAAATCGGTACACATGCTCTCCATAGTCATGTGATCAAGACGGGTTTGTTTGATTTCTCATAATCCACCCTCATTGGCTACGATTGGCTTCTAAACTTTTCAGGAGTAGCCGTTTTGTACAAATCGCCACAACTACTCAACGCAGCGTCCGATTGTGGTGAAACTGTCCATGCATATTCCCACTAGGCTTTGGAAGAAATGCCACTTGACAGTTTTCAAATCAGCCTCATGGTGGCGCTACAACAGGCCAAGCCACGTCACACAAACGTACGCATGTACGCACACGCACACGCACACACATGTTTATATTGCTCCTAAACATTTTGCCAAACATCACACTCACACTCCTATCCTCCTGGTGGAGACCTGTGCCCAGAAGGGCACTTTTTCTAGTTTTATTTTTTTTTTCCCCCCACAAGCAAGCACAGGTATGAATGTGCACGCTAGAATGTACCTATAGGCTACAGCCACACGGTAAGCAACAGAGCATTTTGGCTTCAGTAGCCACTGTTGCCAGTATCCTATCTGCATGCAACAATGCCTCAGCCACTGTCAAAGAAGAGAAAGATACTTCAAAGCAAACGTTTAGTTTCAGGCTTTCAGCTCCTATAATTGGAGTATATATAATGAGATTTAAAAACTAAAAAAAAACTAAAAAACTAAAACTAAGCTAAAAAGTAGTAATATAATATAGTAAGTAACATACAGTGGCCTATACAATTTTGCGCCGCCATCTACAGCCCAGGTAAACAATTCCAGCTACTTTCCAGCTAATCACTATTACACCCCTGCCTAGCACCCATATTAAATAAGCGGACTCTGCCAAGGATCTCTACTAATTGGCACAGCTGTCACATCGCCAGACTTCCAGAGCCACGTCTGTCCTACTTTGGTGCATATTACTTTAGTCTCAGTACCTGTATGCACTTGGGACAAAGTTCATATGTCTTTTGTAACAAGCTGTGTTCACTGTAAATACTGAAATGTATATTATAAAAAAAACATCTTTCAGGATATAGATTAGTCTAGCAGTAACAGTCAATGATCATAATCAAAGAGGAACTAAAGTAGGCCTATGGTAGGCCAATTTTAAGATTTAGTTGAGATAGATACAGACAGTACATATAATCCACAGGGAAATTAGGTTAAATTCGGTACCACTAAATTTAGATATTCAGATAGGAGCGTGATAGTCCCTAAGGCAGCCCAATTCATATTTGTCATGATTAGCTCATGACCTACATTAAAAAAAAGCAAAAACATCCCCATAAGTGTATTACCACCACCAGTGCCACCACAGTGCCCTAACCCCTGCATTTAATTCCTGTGGCCTATTTATGGTACGTTGGTCTCCAGAGACTTGTGTTCACAAGTGTGACTCTTTGACCCGCAGCTGCCACAGATGCCTGCATGGTCTTTAAAGGAGAAAGTTGTCATAAAAATCATTTATGTCACAACGCATTAAGCAACTGTCGCCTGTGAGACTCAGAGAGACCTCCCTGTGTCTTGGAGAGACTCGGACAGACCTCCCTGTGTCCTAACCATAACAACTTGGACACAAACTGTGGAACATAGAATTCATATGCCTTTATAACCCCCCACCCCACCCACACACACACACACACACACACACACACACACACACACACACACACACACACACACACACACACACACACACACACACACACACACACACACAGGTTGCCATAACAATTTTAACACTAGCACAAACACAGTACAGGGTTTCACTGCCGAAGCATTGTTAACTCCATGTAATGTGTGCTTTCGACAGCCCTCTTGTCAGCATATCAGGGGGCTAGCGTTCCATCACATTGCATGCTGTAATTACTCGCCATTAGCGCATAGAGCTATTATTTGGTGGACTGTGGAATAGACGCAGCAGTGCAGCTCTCTGTCCCCAGATGACCTTAGCCATGCACATTACATAACACTGTAGCATGAGATGAACATGTATGTTGGAACCGTCGGGTGGAAAAAATGTTATGTCCAAAACTGTTTCTTTTAAGGAAATGGAAAAAAATATATATACCTATATTAATTCACAAGCTCTTGTTCGTACTTTTCATTGGTTAAATATATACCAAACCCACAGTCATACTTATAAACCCGGTTTTGGACATGCATGTCATTGTAGGTTTCAAGGTCTGTGAGAATCTTTCTAAATATTTCCAAAATAGCAAAAATTGCAGATCTACACGCTCACAATGTCATCTCGATATGACGCATTGTGTCCTTGTAGGTTTGCTATTTTTGCTTATTTTGCGTGACATGACAGTAAAGAGTATACTATATGAAAAACTTAACAATAAGAAATATGGAGAATTAACTGTGTCAATATACCTCTTTTTGAACCTCCTTTTGTTTGGAATCTATCTCTTCTAGCCTCTGCCGTTTTCTCTCTCTTTCTTTCCCTCTCTGCCTTTCTACCCATCTCTCTCATCTCAGCCCCCACCCACCGTCATCCTCATGGACATCAGAGAAGTGTCCAGTGAGTGCATGTTCATGTTCCATGTTCAAACTGTAGGACAGCAGCCTCCATAAATTGTCGCTTCCTATTTCTTCCCCTCCGACAACCCTATTCCACGGCACAGTGAGGTTCGCAGCGATGGGGGCCTGTGTTGCATAATTGCATTAGCACTCTCACGCCAGCGGCTCTGCTCGTTAGCGCTAGGGCCATGCATGATGCAATCTGGACCTCTGTGCAGTGAGTGTGGGCATGCAGGTTTGCACATTGAGACACACACACACACACACACACACACACACACACACACACACACACACACACATTCACATGCACACAGTACACACACAGTCTATTCACATGCACAGAGAGGGGTCGCTGCTAATGAGTGGCATGGGTGAACAGAGAGATGATAACAGGGACAACGTTGTTGTAACCACTTTCTGTTCAGTATTGTTCAACTACTGTAGCAACAGAACAATGGCAAATGGTAAAAGGACTGCCGGGGCTAATGAATACAAAATGGCTTGAGGTTTGGTTGATTTGGTTAGCGATTTACTGATAGAATTGCATATCCATGTGTCAGGAGAGATTACGTAATGTACAATAAGGGATGAATGGGTTATTCTGTAATTTGGAATAGCTCCGTTCAGTTAAATACGGTCTGAAATACAACACAATACAATTCAAAAAGGTTGAGATTTTTAGACAAGGTTTCCACCCGACAGCAATGATATAGATTAGTCAGAGGTCAGTCCGCTGCCTCCCAGGTTGGCAGAGGAAGTGTAACGCCCAGGATTACATTAGATAATTGGCACTGGGTGAAAAAACTGGGTTGCAAAATCGTGGGATCAAAATTATTAAGCAATGATATAGATTAGAATGATTTTACGGTGTACCAATCCAGGGAGAAGTGCTTGCAGCACTGATGCAGAATGGATAGATTTAGGATAAAGAGGATACTGTGTTGACAACTCCAGTGCTGCTTTAGAACCTACATTGTTTTGTTTACTAGTTTCACTTGTGCCAGGCCATATTTCAAAGCTGAACGCTGGCAGTGAAACACCCACAGCCAAAATGCCGACAGTAACCCATGGATTGCACAGTGCCCACCCAAAAGCGCAATGGCCAAAACATTATGGCCGCATTTCTTATTTTGATTCCCAAGCCTTGTCTCTTCCCCTGCCACAGTGCTGCACTCCCCACATATTTCCCACAAAAATGCATCTCCAAAATAACTCCCTGCCCCAATTCGGTAATCAAGGAAGGGAGTGAGGCTACATGCCTTTTTTGGACGGGTCAACTCTTCTCCCGTCAGTTGCACGTCTTAGTCGAGCCCTGTCTCAACTTTTTACTTTGGCTTTGCTTTCTCTGACTCCTGCAGTGAAACCCTCTCTTCTTTCCAGAGCCCGGCCGATGCCAGATTTTTGTGTCCGATACCAATTTTGGAGAATCCTAGACCACCGATTATCAATGTTTTGACCGATATTTTGTCCAAAATTGCCTTGGTCTTTTAGATGGGTCCCAGGGACATTTCCATGAGTCCCACTTTATTGTCCGACGTTTGGAGTCATTTTTACATTTTAGTCATTTTTACAAATTGCAGCATTTAACTCCAATTTCATCGAATTTGGTTTGAGCGGCGCTCGTGTGTTATTATTATCATTTTGATCGTGCTTGTACGACGATTTAATTGTTTATATAACGTAGGATGAAGTCTGATGTGGCCATGCAAAATGATTGTGTCCGTGGATTTTTTTCTTCCCACAAACAGTAGTTGCATCCCAGCTTCCAGGACCCCCGGAAGGTGACATGATTTCTCAATTTAGTGCGTCTAAGGATGCAGTATGCAGGCTATTTGTATCACTGGGTTTTCCACTTTCCTGTTCAAATCGACCTCTGTCAGATGTCTGAGTGTAGTCTTAGAACTAAACCCCACTCTAGGGCATCATTATGGGTAATAAACAGTGTGTTTTTTTTAATCCACCGACCACCATGGAATATTGCACCTGTTTTATGTAATCCTGTCCTTTTCTCCCCCTAAATCAGATTTAAGCCTACAGGCAGTTTAAGAAGAGTCTATTTGCTAATGTTCAGTGATAGAAACATTAAAACAGCTATCAGCATTTTGGGGGCAAGAGTCTTTAAATAGATTCTGTAAAGGGCAAATCTGCTGACGTCCAGGGAGCGTGTCTGTCTGAGTGGCCACTCCGGGGTCATGACCCCCGAGTGGAACCTCAGCCAGTTTATCTCTGATGGTGGCCTGACTCGCTGTCACCCACGAATGTACACACGCACATGCACACTGAAAAATGTGTGTTAACATGAATGTTCAAATAATAAGAGGAGTGAAGTGAATAAGCTTGCACTTGAAGAGAAACTGAAACCAACTACAACCAGAACCAACCAATGATGCTTCTTGCAATCTTGCACCATTACTCTTTCTCTCGTTTCCACATCAGCTTTTCACGTCCAGTTTTCATTGGCCTCTGTACTGGAGTAAAAAAGCTGGACATGCCTCGACATGCATAAAGTCTCATTTATACTGTCGTACGACAGAAACAATGTGTTTGTTTGGTCACATGATGCGGGCATTCCACAAAGTACAGTATAAACTTGCCTTAATGAACGCCAGACGGTGCTCAATGTGTCTCTTGACAATTTTTTGACCATTATGTCATTAGGCGTTCTGAAATAGATCAAGTCGTTAAGAAACTGACTTTTATATGATTAAGGCCATGGTCCAAACCCGTATTTGTCCCGCTGTGCTCGTAGTGCATATCTTAGTGTCACTTTCTGTTCCGCCATTTAACTTCAGTCTGCAGCCAAGTCCATTAAATCCTGCCATGTCATGTTAGATGTGCAGTAGAGGCCTGTCTCCATTCTAATTATATCAGCTCATTTAAAAAAGTGCAGCCGCTGATGGCTTTCAGAGCAGCCCACACAAACTCCCGGTGATTTCCCCGCTTCCCTCATTTTAAATTAAATTTGTGGCCTAGACTTTTGTCGAGGTCATCGTTAGTACAGTCATCCTGCAGGCAGATGGAAAGGATAGTGCTTGCGACAGTGAAAATCATCTTCTAGTCAAGGAATTGTGTACCATCTGTGGGTATGTTTTTGTTTTACGCAAGGGTAGATTGTTGTTGTCAGAGTATTTGCCAAGTAGCCTACATTTGAAATTCATCCTCTGCATTCACCATCCTAACTATTAGAGTCAGTGGGTAACTGTGCACAGTGGGGTTCAGCGTCTAGCTCGAGGATACCACACTATAAGCCTGCAGAGGTCCAATTTCGTACCCTAATAGACCCACAAAAATGTACCCAGAACCGAATGGACCCACTGCTATTATAAGAATTCTAGCTCTGAACGAAAAGCACAGAGGGATTTTGGAACCGGAGCCGAACGGACCCGGCTATTATAATAAATATGAGGACCCTAGTACCCATACAAAAGCCGAGGACCCTAAATGACCGAATGCTGACGTTATTATTAAGTTGTATATTATCATTAAATAAGACTTCTTTCTTACCTAAACTTAGCCCACTGTTGGTGCTGCTGCAGTGCTGCTACGTGTGCTGCTACATGTCAATAACGTGTGAATGTGTAATCCCAGAGTAGACCAGTGAATCATTGCGGACATCCACGTTTTCTTTAGATGTGTGTCTGTGTGTAATCTTTCTTCTTCCACCGTTAATTTTTGTCTCAGCAAAGCAGACCATATTTGTATTTCTAATTATATGCAGCTTGGAGTTTTCATTGTGCTTTGCAGAGCATATCAAGTTCAATACACTATGACAACTAGATTGTTTTCCCAAATTTGAACCATTAACCAAAACGTTACGTTACCAAAACGTTACAATATGATATAACTGCCCCGACTTCTAACTTTTGTTGTCATTGTTGTTTGTAAGTAGCACCACTACTTCCTTACTGAAGTCACATGATGGAAGGCAGTACCTTCAAGGCACGCAGGCCCATTGGCCGGACCAGAAAGGGGACAACTCGAGTGTTAGTTATTACCCGAGCCCCGAGACATGCGGGAGCCGCTCCGAACCTGCCCGGGAGTCACTTCTTGTGGATGACGCCTAGGGGTCGGTTCGGACCCCGGGTATTTGCGGGTCTCGGGTTTACCCGAAGACCTCGAGCCTGAAGGATCGAACCAGGGACTTCCAGTTCCCAGATGGCCACTCTACTGTACCTGACCTAACCCATTACCGTCCTTTGACAGAAGGGTATGTTTTTTAGATGTCACACCAGACACATGTACAGTAGACATGCCTTCTAGCAATCATGCTTGATAAGAGTGTCATAAAACCTCTCTGGAAATCATGGTCTGGAAAACTGTCACAACAAGGAAAAACCTGTTTTGAAGAATTGTGGTAGTGGGTGGGTGGGTAACTGGACGATGAGGCTTTCATACTGGCGTCATTCTATCCATCTAACTTGAACTCTTAAACTCTGTTCGGTATAAGAGCTTCACTGATGGATCTAATGAGCGGCTCCCAACGGGTCATTCAACAGACTAATGAATCCGGTTGGTCACTGTGGTGCCGGGGGGGACGTCACAGGGCTTCACTGCGGCTTGGACGCCCAAAGCTCTGGCTTGCGTTCTCAAAGACTCACGGCAATTATAGACAGTAATTATACACACACAAGTCTCCATAGCAGCCAACCAATGCTTAAATTACAACCGGCAGATAAACCGCTACAGTCCAAGCGGACAAGACGACTAGAAGCAATCTCCACACACCACATGTTTAAAAAACAACAACAACAATGAATTGAGAACAACTTCCTTAGAAAACAACGTCCCTCATTGTTTATTACGCCAGACTAGAAATGTAGACGTGTTCAGGATATGGATGTGAGAAATTAGTTTTAGACCATGCATTCATGGTATCCATTCCTAAACAGCCATTGCAAGAATGAATAAATCAGCATTTCAGTCATCACACTTGGCCCAAAATCCCTAACCACACTTTGCTGCACCGCAAGTGTTAACATTAATAATGATTCATAGTTTCCTCACTATGTCGGTGCACCGAAAGAGGATTTACCATATCCTCTCTATACTGTGTAGACAAATGTTTGGAACTTTTGTTTTGTTTGACTTTGGAGATGGTGCGTTTTACTTGATGTTGTACGGGGCAAAAAGAGAAATGGCTTAACTATCTATCTACTATCTATTCCCATTAGCTGTGGTGTGAAATGAAGCAATTTGTATGCAAATGTTTCTGTATACAAATCCTCTTTAATAGTTCTCAGTTTATTGTCAGCAAATCCGTTCCACATTTTATCCATCATTGGTCTTTAGAGTCTCCATCTGTTTGTATAATTTGAAGAGAAGTGGTGTTGTTCAGGCATTGATCAAACTGTCGTCAATAAATAGTGACATGGACAGATGATAGGCAATTGGATGAATGAATGGGTAGATGGATAGAGTAAGAAAAATCACACCCGTGTGAAGTGAGGGGCGCTAATATATTAAAGTCTAACTCATGTTGATTAGGCGATGTAATGGTGATGTTTACATCACCATTACAAACTGTGACAAAACAAACATTAAATTCTTCTTTATTGTTAATGGCATTTAATGTTTGTGTTAGGGACAAGATGACGTACATTTTCCCTGCATTGCCAATGGAGTTTTTAAAACAAACATTGAACTAAAAACAACGTTAAACCCTCTTTACACTCCAATGCCAGCGTATAACTGGCTCTCGATGATGACGTAATAATGATATGTTTCAGTGTCGGGTGGATTAAAGAAAATGCCTATGTATATGTAATTTGTAAGTTGATTAGCAGTATACTGTGGTTACTTGGGTCGTTTGATGCGTATGTCCGTAGCTGCGTATGACGTAATGAAGATATGTACCAATGCCAGCGTATAACTGGCTCTCGATGGTGATGTAATAATGATACGTTTCAGTGTCGGGTGGATTAAAGGTAATGCCCCTATGTATACATGTATGTAATCTGAAACCAATACCATATCAAGCACAAATTAATCATTACGTCATACGCAGCCACGGACATACGCATCGGAGCACCGGACAAACAACATTACTTGCCCGCTCTGCTTGCGCAAGTAAAAACAAACATTAAACCAGGAGGGGCTAGCACCCCTCAAAAATGTAAAGAAAGAGAGATAAAGACAGAGGTAGGCATTGCTTATGAATGCAGAGGCCCCTGGAGACCAAAAAACACAATTATACATCGCAAAAAGGTAACATTTCACCTTGCCTGCTATCCAAAATAAAATTCCCACAAGCAAGTCACCTCTCATCCGGTCATCACGTCATGATACAGAGTATAGACACATACAGAAAACCAAGCGTAGCCTCATTGTGCGCACGCACGCACGCACACACACACACACACACCATTACCTCACTAGATAGGCTTGCCTGCTCATCATAATGGCTTCAGCTTTTGCTCCATCGTTCATTCATTTTTCCCATAGAGATTTCCAAAAATATTTATATCAATTAGGCTATTTTAAGCCTAGAATCAAGCCATCTAGGAATGATGAAATAATATTAAATAAATAAATAAGAAAAAAGTTTAATATTGCATTTTATGTTATACTATATTTAATAAATACCCCCTGCGATTTTCTTTTTTCTTTTCTTCACAGAATCAGATTTGATATGGTCATGCATCATCAGGACCCTGGATGGCTTGATTCTGGGCTTAACATATAATAATTTATGTAAATATTTATGGAAATCTCTATGGGAAAAATCAACACAATATATGCCAAGCGCTTAAATCAGTCTGTTTGTTGATTTCTATGAATCCAGAATTAATACTATTATTATATTTACCGTATGTTAGCTTATTTTAGCTTCCCGGCACTAGGCAACACTTGCTTTCATGGTGTGGCGTCATTGAAATCCAAAAACGGCACAAGCGCACACACACTATCTTTAGTGGCTTTAGAGGCTCAGATTGAGGTGAAAATGGCCGCCACTGCATAGAAGCTCAGCTGGGCACCTGCTGCACTGCCGAATGAATATCCACTACCGTATTTGTGTACAGTATGTGTGTCACCTGTAACCTATATATATATATATATATATATATATATATATATATATATATATATATATATGCATCATGACCCAAAGACAAACCCTGTGTGTGTGTGTGTGTGTGTGTGTGTGTGTGTGTGTGTGTGTGTGTGTGTGTGTGTGTGTGTGTGTGTGTGTGTGTGTGTGTGTGTGTGTGTGTGTGTGTGTGTGTGTGTGTGTGTGCGCACACACACACACACACACTTTTTTTATTTGTATTCTGTGTACTCTGCATACCGTTATACTTATTTTGTTTCATTGGAATGTTTGTTTGTACCATTAATGCTCATAGCGGTGTCAGAGACTGTATCTAGATATGCAGTGTGACGTTTATGGTCCTCCAATAGGGCTCTGGTCCATCCAACCTGGCATTCCACTCATCTCTGCTATGGCACATGCTCTGACACCCTACACCAGAGCTTCTTAAAGTGGTAAACACCCCACAAGTGACCTCAGGTGGATGACAGGGCGTCATCAGGAATATTTAACGTAGCTGTATTTAAAATTTTCCAAAATAAGCAGTGAAAAGTCAATTGATTGTCTACAATCTAGGAACATGGGTAGATGGATGGATGGATGTGAATGCAGTGAAGAAGATGTTGTTCTTTTGCAAACCGAGGTTCCACTGCTGACCCTCTGGGAAGCTTCTGGATTAGTACATCTCATACAGGAGCAAAAATACTAAAAGTGTGGTCTACATTTATTTTCTCTTATTCCGTTCCTTCCGTTCCTTCTGCATTCTCCCTTTAGCCCCTTTCACAGCCTCTTTCTCTCCATCTATCTCTCAATCTATAAAGGAGTTTTGTGTTGATCGGTGCAGAAGGCTTGTCAGGGTATTCATCAGAGCTTGCCTTACAAACCCAGCAGGGCAGCACTAGCAGATAAATCAAATGACCCCATGTCTTGCTGGGTGATTTATAGCCGCTGTCAGATGGTTTTCAACTTCTCAGCCATGTGAAATGAGACCTGGACTTATTTTATAGACATTATGGTGATTTGTTAGAGTGGCGGAGGCCAAGCTGGGTACAAGAGGTGCAGTAAATCAGTGGTTCTCAACATGTGGGTCAGGACCTCCAGGGGGGTGCCCACAAGATTTTGGGGGGTCCTTCCAGATGACAGTGACAATTTAAGCACTTTTAAGTTATTTTTAATACCTCAAATTAAAAAAGAGAAAGAAAAAAAGACCATTACTGCATTGAAAGTCATCAACAATATCAGCCTACTATAAAAGCCGGTAGAAAGACATTTTATAATAATAATAGCCGATCTGCAAGCTCACAACACCTCGCAACACGAGGTGTTGTGAGTTTACAGATCTGCTATTTTCACAATATCTGTGGAACCGAGTCAAACAAAATGTAATGCCTCAACTCCTATAATTCCAACTTAAGTTCTTGTCAGGGTGGGGGTCCCCCCAGTTATTTTGGATGGTCATGTCCTGAAAAGGTTGAGAACCACTGCAGTAGATGACAGACTGTGTGGCAGTGTACGGCTACAATACATTGATCTTTTTTTTTAACTTTGTACATTTTGTACTGTTGCTATTTCCTCATTTGCAGTGAAGGACACTCAGTTTCATTATGTATTGAATTTGAAATGTATGTGAAATAACTTATATTACGATGGGAACCTAAATGTGTGTTACTGCAAGAACAAAAAACGATGATTCTGTATTTTGATTTAAAAACTTTGTGCATTTGGCCGACACTGTTTTGGTGATGCAAAACCCCATGATTCATTACTTTACAAGCAAAAAATAGTACAGGACACAGTAAAATGTTCATTTATCCCTTTGCAAATGAACATGTTACTCTCTAAGAAGTGTCTAAGGAGGATGCAAGGTTCACACAATATCCCTGTGTTTGTAGAAGGATAAGAGAAAAATAGCTAAAACAACAAAGTGGGACGTGATTAGGAAGTAGTAGGTTTATGTCATTGGGCGCATTCGGAAATAGTGCACTGAGTGCACTAAGCAATGCTAACTAATAGGCGAGTGCGCTCCCGGTGCGCATTTCCAAACGCACCCACTATGTCAAGTTTTAAAACGGAGTATCTAGAAAGAGAAATCTAAATAGAGAGTTGTTAGGAGGTGCAGAGCGAGGTCACCACCAGCCTCCCGCCATAACATTACACCACGGGCCACAGCTGCTGTGTCGCCATGGATCTGCTCCCCGGAAACATGATCCAGCTCATAATCTGGCCATCATTTGAACGGCGACAGGCTGCGACGCCGGACCTATGATTTACCCACACCGTGTGTATGTGTGTGTGTATGTGTGTATGTGTGTGTGTATGTGTGTGTGTGTGTGTGTGCTCTCAAAGAGTAAATGTATACCATGTTTTATTTTATGTGGTTGGTTTCATGACTAGTAGTACCTAGCCCTATCACTCACACACACACACACACACACACACACACACACACACACACACACACACACACACACACACACACACACACACACACACACACACACACACACACACACATACATACACATTCAAACATTTGGAGGCACACTAAACATTCCTAACATTGCTTTTTCTTTCTTTTTTTCTTCTTTTTTTAGGTTAGAACTTTCTCCTGTTAAATTTAGCAGTGTGAGTGCTGGTCATGGTGCCAGGCCTATTTCCAGCACTGTGGATGACATACGTGTCATTGCGGAAGCCAGCGGCCGACCTAGCAGCTAGGGCACATACCTAACCTGTAGAAATATGTAGGGAAAGACACGGTGCTGGTGGCTTACATGTCATCCAGTTGTGACGTCTCACTCTCCCTGTGCCCCTTACACTACACTGACCCCAAGACGCTACAGTGCAGATCAGACTCAGAAATGAAGACATTTACTGTATCACATGACTTTCGTCAGAGGGATGTCGCTACAGAGCTAAAACAGGTGTCAAGGGGAGAAAAACCCACTTGCGCACTTTTGTGTGTGCGTGTGTGCGTGCGTGCGTGCGTGCGTGCGTGCGTGCGTGTGCACATGAGTGGAATTGTTCATGAATATGCGTCTACTGTAAATAAACCCGTCTAAATAAACGTATAGCTAAAAATCAACACACACGTTAAATGTGCTTGATTCTCCAAAAAGAGAATGTGTATAGCCAAAGGAGACGTTTAGCTGTTGATTTGTGGGATTTTATATTACAAATGATTTGTAAATGAAGTCCCTTCCCCACAGACTTATAGGCAGATGGATATGTTTACCATTGTGACTGTTGAGGGTCAAAGACTATCAAGAGGGCGATGCTAATTGCCTGAATACTACAGTAAGTCAACACAAGTCTGAAAAAGTACCAATGGGGGTGGGGTGGGGGGTTGGGGGTAGTGTAAATCATGTCTTGGCGGTAAGCCAGGACAACTCCGTCATCAGCAGGCCTTGATCATTGTCAGCCATGGTAAATCGCACGCTCATATCAAGACTGTACATCTGTTGCTTTCCATCATCACTCAAGCCAACTGCAAAGCCCACTGTACATTTGAATGCAAATACGTTTATGTTTCACTGATCCCATCTAAGCCCAGTAATTGATCGGGACAATTATCGGGCGTCGCTGTAAATCTACATCATGGCTCCGCCAGTTGTTCCACCGTTGAAAGGAACTACATGCAAACATTCTCAGAGCTCCAAATGATTTGGCCCTCAGTTGATAAAAAGGATGAGATAAGGTCTTAAAAACTATAGGACAACAGGTCAAAAAATGAACCTGGCATCTGTCTAAATAACATGCTATCTAAAATGTGGTGGAGTCTGAAGAGGTGATCCTTCAGATTGAAATGTGAAATCTGGAAAAGCTGTGTTGGAGAAATTCACACTTAAACATGTTGAACTTCAAAGCTTCCCTAGGGAGCAATCTAGTGTCAAACTACTTTGTAAAAAAACAAATATAATTATAATACCAAAAAGTCACATGCCAGCAAAAAATGCCACTCATTTGAGTTTAATTCAAAAAGTGACCACTTGTCTACAGGTCATAAACCAAAAATAAAAACCATGGGAAAGTGAGAGGAATGTCAGCTTGTGTTGTATACAACGTGAAATGTCTGTCATTCAGTCAAACTATGGGGATATTGCACCATGGACTACTCAGTTAGCCAGGCAACTTCCCTGAACATCTGTCAATAAATAGTATTAATCAATACTTTAATAGTTTAGTTTGACAAATTCATTCAAAACATTAAAAACTACAGCCAACTGAGCCAAGTATAATTTCCAGTTGAGCTGACATGTTCATCATAAATCATTCCATTTACAATTTAGGCATTTAATATATAAATGGAATTATAATCATTCCATTTACAATTTAGGCATTTATTATATATAAATGGAATTATTTATGATGAGTGTTCCAGGAAGCTTTTATGCTGTGGTGGGAAAAGTATTTGTTTTACTTAAGTAAAAGTATCAATTCTGCGATGTAGAAATACTCCTATAATATAGTCCTGAATTCAAAATTCACTTGAGTAAAAGTACAAATTGGTATCAAAAAGTTTTCAAATGTATAAAACCTATAGCAGATCTACAAGCTCCTGAAATGTATATAATCATTTAACTTTATTTCAGACTCCTGGGTCCATAGGGCTGAAGTGGTTAATTTATGTTATGTTATTGTTGTTGTAATAATAATCTAAATCTACAAAGTAACTGGTAACAAAAAAAATCTAATAATTTGCCTCTGAGAAAAGTAAAAAAATAAAATAAACTCAAAACTGTAGGCTACTTATGTACTTACGGTGGTTACTTGTACTATTGCGACTGTAGGTCGCAGTTACTATGAAAACCTGCATTTCCTGTCAGTCGTGTTGTGTCACGCCACGCCTCCATATGTGGTCACGCCTCGTGACACGGTGACACATCACGCCTCACGACATACAGTATATGTCATATATATGGCTGTCTCAATATGTCGATCTGACATCTGTCACTCGTGCTTCTCAACTGTGTTAAGAAGCTCTGTTGTTTCAGGCCTGAAAACGTCAATTGAAAAAAGGAAAAAAAGAAGAAAAAAAAGGTCCATATATGGGCATTCCCAGCCGTTGCCCTAATACGATCCCTGTTATGCCCATATATGGAGATCCCTGATGTCATCAATATTAAGCCCATATATCTGAATGTCAATGGCCGTATTGTGACAGTCTCATGATAACCAGTGTGGTTGCCACGACGCGAGTCACACTTGCAGATGAACCAAGTTGGTACAACACATGGATCTCCATATGTGGAGCTGACTATCATCACCTGGATCTCCATATATGAAGATCACGACACTGACCTCATCAAACCCTGGATAGCCATACATGGTTTGACATATTAGATCTGCATATATGGAGCCGGCCAGCAACTGACCTCACTGACTGACTGAGGGGCGAGGTCGCTTCTCGCCCTCAGGCGTCTTGCTGGTTATTATAAAATATATATAGCCCGAGGCCTACTGCTTAGCAAAATGAAAATGTTAGGTCGGGCTGGGTCGGGTTCGGGCAGAATTTGAGGACTCTATTATAGGTGTGGTAATATTTTCTTCCCTTGTAAAGGAGGAAAACGATATGCACATCCCCGTTTTTAAATACGGTGCTGGACCCAAAAAGTGATCAAATGAAGAAAAAGTGGAATGTCCGTACACAATATAATTCTGCTCTCCGTCCTTTATTTCAACCTATATACAACAACGTTTCGCCCCTCCGGGCTTTCTCAAGTTTCTCAAGTGAACTTGAGAAAGCCCGGAGGGGCGAAACGTTGTTGTATATAGGTTGAAATAAAGGACGGGGAGCAGAATGATATCGTGTGCGGACATTCCAATTTGTATTATTTTTTTATATATATTTTCTTCCCTACCATACAGTGATATGGTAGCATGACTATTCATTACAAAGGTATCATCACAATCATACACATCCACATTAATTAGTATACAGAAACGTTTACAAAACGTTAACATTGGACAGAGCTCCACTATGTTCCATACTATTCCATACAACAGTGGGCTCAGAGCCAAGGGTTTAGTCATTTGTACATCCCAGCTATCTGCATACCAGACATGTATGATCCCTCTGCTGTCAGTATGGACTGACGCCTATAATATCTGTCATAACATAGAACCCCATCATGAGACGCACGCACGCACGCACGCACGCACGCACGCACGCACACACGCACGCACGCACGCACGCACGCACGCACGCACGCACGCACGCACGCACGCACGCACGCACGCACGCACGCACGCACGCACGCACGCACGCACGCACACACACACACACACACACACACACACACACACACATACACAACCCAGTATGCAGTAGGAGCCTACGGCTTACAATATCTAAGTTAACATCCAAATGCTGTGCAAATGTTAAGCATTTCCATAGAGGTGCCAAAAGAAAATGTGAAACAAGGTGTGTGTGTGTGTGTGTGTGTGTGTGTGTGTGTGTGTGTGTGTGTGTGTGTGTGTGTGTGTGTGCGTGCGTGCGTGCGTGCGTGCGTGCGTGCGTGCGTGCGTGCGTGCGTGCGTGCGTGCGTGCGTGCGTGCGTGCGTGCGTGCGTGCGTGCGTGCGGCGTGCGTGCGTGCGTGCGTGCCCATCAATTTACATTAAAATGTGATGGATGGAAATCCACTTACTAAAACCCACTTATTTTGACACCTGGCAATTAAATGCAATAAAACAAATCCAAAGGAAATTAAAGGAACCCAAAAACAGGTCGCTGACTGTGTGTCGACCACATACATCAAATATCCCTGGTTCGATTCCAGCTGGAGACCCATGCTGCCAGTACACTGTTCTGTGTGAATAAAATATAAAGCAAAAGCCATTTGTTAAATGAACTACAACAGTAATTCCCAACCTGTGGGCCTTTCAAGTGGGACCTCAAATAATTTGGAAAGGTTGAAGAATTGAATGATAATATAACATTAATATTAGAAGAAATTATGCATTTTTTCTTAAAAAAAAAAGACTGAAGTGAATTGGGTTAAAATTGGGTTTTAAAACCAGAAATGCAGTGGTTAATCACTTTGGTAACTTTCACTCAAAAATGGCAGATATTTTAAGAATTGTGTATTTCTGTATTGGGTTATCTTATCTTATCTATATTATCTTTGATCAATATATATTTTTTCTTGCAGGAAAGTGTATTCATCTACAGCAGACCAATACAAAGTGCTCTTCACCATGAATACAGGTACCCCTCTCACTGTCCCGGCTTGTCTCTCTCCCTCACAAACTTTACATTTCAATATAAACACCCTGCCTACACCAATTCCCACTTGCATATCAGAACATGATTAAACCCTGCTTGCTTTCCATAGGCATTGCTCAGAGTTTGCCCTCAGTCAATCAGATCATAATACAGTGTGTATTTCTGCACTTGATGCTGTGTTTTTATACCATGCATAATGATATCACCGGCCCTGTCCAATCTTAGATTAAACACACAATTTGTGTTTTAGTTAACATCAGACAAGTGGTTTTTTTTGGTCAACACATAAACACTAGATTAAAATGTTAGGGAGGGACTAGTGGAGTAGAGATCCAGTAGAACTAAGATCAGTCATTGGTTGATTGCGAGCGGGTGTCCCGCTCCAAAAGTAGCAGATCTACAAGCTCACAGTGTATCTTAGATGTGTTGTGAGCTTGTAGATACGTAGGCTATTTTTGGCACACAGCTAAGTACAATATATAAATCAGGCATTATGACGCCATCAAGGCCTGCCAACATAAATCTTAGTAATGTAGATTTAGTCAACTAAAACTAACTAGAACAGTTCAGATTCCTAAAACGTGACTAAAACTAAATCAAAATGTGCTGTCAAAATGAACTGGGTTGACATACTGTAGAATGAATATCAATAGACAGTAACGAAACAGTGAAAGTCTTGGCCAAGAACTTTGACCAATGTCAGTGACTCAAATATAATCAATAATGCACAGCAAAGCCACTGCTACTACTATTGAGTCATTCATGAATACATTTCCAAAATGTTGGCAGACACCCCAAGTACTCGAGCCTTGGACCTATAATAATATAAGATGAATAATACATCATTCAGCCTTTACACACACGCAGGCACACACACACACACACGCACACGCACCACAAATAAATTCACTGAAGTTGAAGCTGAAAATTAAAATGACAAAATAATGTGCGCACATTACCCACTGGTGTATTTCATTGAATAATGAATACTGCTAATGCTAGTATTTTAGTCTGCGAGTGTATACAACTATACATTGAATCAAATGGACCCCAAAAGGGTCCATTTGATTCCACTTGTACACTATTGGAGTTACAATGGATAATAATGAACACTTTAGTGTATGAATTTGATCAGTGTCCCTTCACTGTTGCAGCCATAAAATGAGATGTGATTTCAGACGCTAAACGTCTGCTTTTGTGCGTAATGGAATTCCATATGAGACAGGCTGACACAATTGACACATAACACAGCATCAGAATGATACAGCTGGTGCTCATCAGCGGTGTCTAAAACCTAGAGTCAGTGAACAGTTTTTGCAACGGCGTGCCTTGTCTCTGCCATGGAAATCACTTTACATTGCATGCTGATTCTGCAGCACAGAGGCAAACACGGACATAATGATGTTCACCGTCATTCAGATGCTCAATATGGGCTGCAACCTCTTCCATTGCACAATTAAGAAACGTGCTGTTATAATGCATGTGCTTCTTTGCCTCCTCCTGGGTTCTGTTTCTGGCTTTTGTTTGGATTTGGATTTTGATGCACAAACGGTGTGGTTTCTTTTGCTGTGTGTGTGTGTGTGTGTGTGTGTGTGTGTGTGTGTGTGTGTGTGTGCGTGTGCGTGTGCGTGCTTGCGTGCATGCGTGTGTATGTGCACGTGCATGCGTTGCTGTTGCTGCTGCTTCTGCTTCTGCGTCCGTGGCTGTGCTGCCTGGCTACGCTTTCCCAGATAGCGGAGGACGCGCTCGCAAAAGCGCTAGCCTGTCACTCATGCTCTCGCCCATGAAGAGAGTCCAGAGCTCCCCCAACCTGGCCACAGGTACTAACATGCACATGCATACTGGAAAATGAATAACATTTAATAATACGATCATTGATGTACAGCTAACTCAATATGAAGTTTGTCAAAGATAAGGTATGACCACACTAAGCTCTGCTGGGGTTCAAGAGGTTAAATGTCGAATGCTGTCAAATAACAGTATGTACAGTAGTACATAAAGGCAAATAATGTGATAATAAGACTATATTCATAATTATATAGTCTAAAGACTATATAATAATGAATATTTGTTCATAAGAATAGTTGTTCATAAGCCTTATGATCGAGCCAGGTTGTGTTTTGATATGCTCAAAACATTTCCCGACCGACCGAGGGATGTTTTCCTTGTCTAATTGGCTCGTGGTGTGTCATTGTGTTTCCTGTCCGCCTAGTCCACTCCTCCTCTACCCTGGTGTCTCCCTTCCTGTCTCTCTCTCCTTCCTTCCTGATGTTAGTGTCGCTCGGCTTCCATTTGGCAGTGTTCATTTGTCATCGTCTGACCCCATATTCTTCTCCATCACTCTGTTTCCTGTTCTCTGTGCTTGGCTGTCCCCGCCTTAGAGTATATATTAATAGATATATTATATTAAGTTGCTCAAAAGCGCATGAGGCGATTTCACTCCTCCTTCCGAGTAGGAACAGAGTGCATTCTGGGAAGAATTGGGCCAAATCGTGAACGCGCTGTGCCGTTCACGTATGAAACAGCGTTCACGTGTCATCATGAACATGCGCAATGATAGTCAAGGGACCAGAATTGGCCCAGCGCTGCAATACCAAATTTGGCCGCTATGTCCATTTCGCCTCAGGGTTTCCTCCGGGTGCCGTCTCTATTCATATATACTCCCCGCCCATTTTCCTCTCTGAGGTTTGGTTGTTTATATTATACCTTAAGTGACCTAAAAACTATGTCTGCAGAATAGAAGAAATCTAGTACAACATGGTGCTATTGTGAACGTGTCTGTAAATGTGGCAGTCACTGCAATTGGAACACAGTTGCCCTCTTGACGCCCAGCTCAAAGTCAGAGAAGATTATGCATAAAGGATTTTGTACAAGGTGTATCTTTGATAAGAGTTATTTTCAAATGATTTAATTTCTTAAGACTTCAACATAATAGGCTTTCTTTTCTCCATGTGGTTCATATCTGCTATCTAATGATGCAGATTAAAATACAAGGGTCAAAGGCATTGACCAATTATCAGCTATCGCGGTCCGTGCCAAGTATCTCTTTTTACTCACATCTCCCCTGGAACTTGGCAGGAACTATCTTAGATCAAATAAAAATGTAAAACTGCTTTCACCTGCACTCCATAAAATCCTGAGCATTGCCTTAAATTAAATGGTCTGTATTATGAGAGATAAAGTACAAGTACGTACTTTATCTCTCATAATACAGACCATTTAATTGCCGTATATTAGGTTTAGTTACCTGGAGAATATGGTCAAAATGACTCCTACTGTAGCAGTAGCTGTTTATTTAGCTACAGTCAGATATAATTTCAAACTGGCTTATTATGACTTTGCGCAGTCATAATAAGCTACATTATTGTCAATGCAGGCCTCAATGCTATACTGTTACAGCTGTTCGTCATCAAAGCCAAGGTTTAGTAGCTAATCTTAGGTAGAAATGAGGTATCATACTTAGCTAGTTAGATGAGTTATTTTACCATCCAAGAGTCATTTGGTCTCGTTTGTCATCATCACTTCCTGCAGCTACTGTTAGAGCCATCCAACCTCAAAGCTGAGATCACAAATAGCTATGCATTCCAGGTGTCTCCAGTTTAAACATGGAGACACCAGCGACTCCGGCCTTTCCTCTCATCTCTCATCTTCAGTGTCTCTCATCTCAGTATCAATTCATCTATATAAATTGTATAATTGACATCATAGAGAAACTAAAGCATCCAAAAGATGGACTGATGAATGCTACATGATGACAGCTACTGCTAAAAAGCCATCAAGCTTTGTCACTTGACACTTAGCCTGTCTCACACAGGCTTTCCTACTGGGTGTGTCCGTCTAGTTCTCCAGTTCCCTCCTAATCCCTAATAATAGCCTTTAATGCCCATTCTGCCGGACTCTAATCTCCCCGTTGAATGACTGTGTGGCTAATGTGGTGCTCTGGAGGTGTTTTATCCTTCTCTGCTCTCAGACAGGTTAAGCGATCCAGTCTGTATTAGTTCCTGACAATTAACTATAGCCACTGTCCAGATTCAGTTCACCCCCAAAAATATGGACAATATATTCCCCTTAATGATTTTGCAAGGTTTAACCTGGCAAAAGTTGTCTGATACAGGCTGGCTGGTTGGCTAGATGGTTGAGTGGTAGAAGTTACAGTATGGTTGTTTGGCATAGCATCAGACTATAGGCTAGGGCCTAGGCAATTGAAGAATATTTGTTCCTCCAGCAATCCGGCAATTTCTTTATAGGGGTTTCTTGTGACCCTACCATTAACATCCTATATATGGCAGACAAAATTGTCAAAAATGTCAAACTTTCCTTATGCTTTAAGTAGCATGTCACATGTCAAACTAGGGGGTTTTCATGATTCTGAATCCATTCCAAGCATTAGTTTTGCACAAAATACACAAAAACAGCCATAGCCACTCATCACACATTTGTCATGACATCTATGGCCGTTTTTAGCCCAAGGAGTGTTTTTTGTGCAAAACTAATGCTTGGAATGGATTTTGACATGTCACATGCTACTTAAAGCATAAGGAAAGTTTGACATTTTTGACATTTGTTCCTGCCATAGGATGTTAATGGTAGAGTCACAAGAAACCCCTATAAAAATAATTGCTCAATAGTGACAGCAGGTCAGCAAGTGGATTCATGAATGTATGTACAGTATATTGACAATATTTTAGGCCAATAAAAAAGACTATACCAAATTTCCCACTTTAAACAAAAGAAGCCTGTCGGCTGCCGGACTACTAGTGGATAATGGCGTTATTGAGTCATATTATGTTCATGGCTAGCCATTTATTTACAAAGGGCCGATTCATACTCATATTTTACCACTGTTTCGGCACTGTAGTGCCGAAATGATTTCGTCTCGTCAGAAAGTTTCAGTAGCACCGAAGAGCCGACTTTAGGACGGTACCCGCCCCCCCCCGAACCTCAAATGACGTCACATTGTAGGCTCTACAGAGCCGAACCGACTTTTATTCGTCTCTAAAATAGGAGTATGAATCGGCCCTTACGCTATGCTTTCAATTTCAATTTATAATTTAGCAGACTCTTCCAGAGTGACTGAGGTAATCACATACATAGAATTCAGAGTGTCTCAAGAAACTAAACCAAGAACCTATAGCTTCAGTCCAAACAATATACTGTTGAAATAACAATGAAATCTGTACATTGAAACTAAAGGATACAAGGTAAACAATGAACAAACTTAAAGGGACATTCCACCACTGGAATTAGAAACTGCAGTCACTCAATGTTAATACGGTAGTATTTATAGATAACAGTAGCATAATTTGAACAATTTGAACTACAATGCCCATAATGCTTTAGTGCACTTCCCCTCCTTGTGGAGAGGGGGGAGGCTGCATGGAGGTGTGACTTTGTAGTCCAGGAAGGAAGTGAGACCACATTTTCATGACAGGTTTTTTTTATCATGAAAATATCTAAAAAAAAACACACACACATTACACACTTACTTTAAGTAAACAAAAACATGAGAACCATTGACCAAGATAATGTTTGCATGTTAGCCATATCTTGGTCAATCGCTAGCATCAATCGAGGCAGAAGGTGGCAGGAAGGGGTACAGGAAGACTGAAGTGCTAGACTAGAGGTTGAGGTAGAGCCTGAAGAGGTGAGTCGTCAGATAAGGCGTAAAAGTGAGTCTATAGTTCTAACTGCAATGGGGGAGTTTGTTTCACAGTTTGGGAGGCAGAGTAGAGGAGAGGGGAAGAGTATTGGAGCATTGTTTCAGGTGTTTTAGAGACATTCAGACAGATTTATTGTGTTGTGCTGATGATTGATCTGAGTGTGCGGGAGGGAGTTGTAGGGTTGGATCAGGCTCTGACGCCCGGTATGTGCTGCCATGCCTCTGGTTGCCTTAATAGGCCAACATTACTGTTTTGTACTCCAGGAGTGCTGCGGCATTCTGGTTCATTTGGAGTCACATACCGGGAGGCACTGGAGGGAGTTACAGTAGTCAAGTTTTGAGATGACTGAGGCCTGGATAAGGAGCTGTGCAGACTCCTGGATGACAGGATGAGGAATGGTCCAATACTTCAAATGTTTCATTTGGGTAATAATTATATTGTGAGTGTGGCTGGTTGAAGTATGTGAAGTCCTGACATCTGTGATGGATGTGTCAATCAAATATTCATCCTTGAATCTGAATCATCCATTAACATGCCAGAATATTCAGCTCACAGTTCAATTCATACATATGCACTCAGTGGTTGGAGTTTCAAAATTCTTCATAAATTACAGCATGATTTGAGATTATTTGTTTCATGTCAGGATATTCATTGTCAGCTGATATCCATTGTCTTTTCTCCTTTCAGTGTCTTGCCATGTTTTGTGTGCTTCAGTGTTCCTTACCTCTCTTGTTGCTATAATTTTTATTTGTATGTATTTTCTTTTCCTGGGGGTTTTATAATACAAGAAGTCACTTATTTATTGCTAATTTGTCTTCTCTGTCCGCAGGGAGTGAGTCTCACTCATCCGATTCAGGTAATGCATTTCCTTAAAACAATATTAGAATATTTTACAGTATCCCTGGAAGTCTTTTAATCTATAGAAAAAAAATAGAACAGACAAATTCCCCCTGCTATTGTACTGCTTAACATTCACCTACGGTAGAATTATCTAGGACAGCTAGGATATTTGTTAGGACAAGAAATCAACACCACAGAACGCAATACCTGATGTCACGGATGGCCTGAGTGGTAACGTCATCACGCGATGATCTGATATTCCAGTGTGACATGGTGTTGTGCGTCTGTCTGGTCTCCAGATGTGTGGCGGTCGCGCAGCGCCACAGACGGCCTGAGGAACGGAGACGCCGGCAGCTCCTCTCTAGCTGCCAAAGGCTTCCGCAGCGTCAGACCCAACCTGCAGGACAAGAAGTCTCCCACACAGGTATAGATCTCAGTTCTCAGGGTAGATCTCTTTTCTGTCATTTGAATTCAATAGGAGCCAGCGTGTCGCACACCGAAAATGGCAGATCTCAGTTCTCAGGGTACTGCAGATCTCAGTTCTCAGTTGCCACGGCTCATTTCACTCAGTGGATTCCATAGGAGCCAGCGTGTCGCACAGCGAAAATAGCAGATCTACAAGTTCGCAACACGTCGCAGCGCGGCGTGTTGTGAGCTTTGTACATTCTGTTTGTAGATTGTAGATTGGCTATTTTCGTCCATTAGTTATAATAAGAGAGTAAAAGAGACGCAGTCTCAATGTGTTTTTACTGGTTAAATAAAGATGAAAGAGAATTTGAAGTGATCAAAATAATAATAGAATACAGCTCTATTCCGTGTAGATTACACACACTGCCTCGCACATCCTTGTTTTTCCTAAATCTGTCTCTCCCCAAATAAATATATGCAAGCTTCATTGGCAGGACAATGTAATGTGTCTTGCCAAAGCATTGCAGGAAAAGGGAAAACAGCTAACAAATACTGTAAATATCCCAGAAATCTAATACCCGATAACAGATAATGTTCCACTACTACAAGAATTATAACAGCTTTGTATAATTGCTCTCTCTCTCTCTCTCTCTCTCTCTCTCTCTCTCTCTCTCTCTCATATTATTCCGTTCACTTCTCAGCTTTCCAACTCTCACTGAACCTTCCATCATCATTGCTACTGTTTAAGGTTCTATGCAGTGTTTCCATGCTGCTTGTCTCTCTCTCTCTCTCTCTCTCTCTCTCTCTCTCTCTCTCTCTCTCTCTCTCTCTCTCTCTCGCTCTCTCTCTCTCTCTCTCTCTCTCTCTCTCTCTCTCTCGCTCTCTCTCTCTCTCTGTTCCCAGGCTTCAATCTGTCTAAAACCATCCAGTGTTTATGTTTCTTACAGCAACCATTAGCAGACTAATCAAAAGAGTCCTTCCTGGTCTTGTGGCGTGTGTGCGTGGCTGCGTGCGTGGCTGCGTGCGTGCGTGCGCATACTTTGTGTGAGAGAATGTATCTGTGAAACCACACCACAGCACCATGAAATACAGCCTTTAAACCACAGAAACACCAGACTCCATTCCAGAATATGCCTTTGCTGTGTCCTGATGATGATTTGTTTTTCAGCTTTACTCTGATGCACATTTTCTGTTGTTGTTGTTGTTTGTGGCCGTCCGATGCCTTCATTGGCCAACCCAGGCTGTCAATCAGGTGCCATTACCGCCCCCTCGGAGACAGAGTTTCCACCTCCCCCCCACGGGTACTAACCCCCCTTCCTATAACTCCCTCGTTACATCCGGAGCGCTTGGAATAACTCACAGTGAGAACACGCTGTTGAAGGAGTCCTACAGTATTCGTAGCACATCCTCCTATTCCTACTCTGAGAGGAATACTGCTCACACCTCCGCTCTAGCTTCGCCTGAGCACGGCTCCCTGCACGCCTGCCCCTCCGCTATCCCCAACAATGTTAGCAACTGTGCCACCACGACCACCACTAACACGCAGGTCCAGGAGCGCAAGGTGTCGTCCCTCAAACTGACCCCGGTCACCATCCCCGATCCCCCCGATCACATCAACCCCCACTCGGATCACCAGCCCAAGACCCCGGCCTCACCCACACCGCCGACCGCATCCCCAGCCTTATCTCCACCCCCGACCTTGACCCCGGCCTCACCTCCACCTCCGACTCCAGCCTCACCTCCACCCTTGACCTCAGGTTCATCTCCACCCCCGCCACTGACCCCAGCCTCACCTCCACCCCCGCCCGTGACCCCAGGTTCACCCCCACCTCCGCCCCCACCCGTGACTCCGGCCTCACTCCCACCCCCGACCCCACCACCTCGGAGAGACTCAACCATCCCGCCGCCTCTGACGCCAACGTCCTCGCTGTCGGTCCACATGGCGCCCCAGACCCCAGCATCACCTCCTCTAGACCCTGCAGCGGAAGCCAAGAGCCCAGCTCAAAGATCAGTCCTGGGTCGGACTCCGACTCCAGCTCCTGACCCAGTGGAGATGGACAAGACTACTGCTCCCGTGGTTCCTCCAAGACCCTCCCCTGCAGAATTGTTGGTACATACACCTGACAACCAGGCTGAATTAACCGAATGATCAACCACGATCGTTACCTTCATCATCACCTTCAAACCAACAAACCAACCAACCAACCAACCAACCAACCAAACCACTGTGTGTGTGTGTGTGTGTGTGTGTGTGTGTGTGTGTGTGTGTGTGTGTGTGTGTGTGTGTGTGCGTGTGTGCGTGCGTGCGTGCGTGCGTGCGTGCGTGCGTGCGTGCGTTTTTATGTGCACAGTACATAACACTGATGTTACCTGACGTTGCCTGTGCTGATGTTCCCCCACACAGTGTTTGTTGTGCTCCACAGCGTTTGGACTAACACAGCCTCTTGAGTTCACAGAGAGACTTCCAACTCCTTTCGGGTAGTCACCAGTTCCGCAGCTGCTCGCCGCTCCTCCTGCACGTTTCACATGACACTTCCACTGTTCACTAAGAGCTCTCAATGTCTCCTCTCTCCTTTTCCCCCTCTCCGTCCACCTCCCCCCCTCTCTCCCTCCTTCCTGTGGCAACCAGGCGCCCACTTCCCCCGACGCTGCCTCCTGCCGCTCCCCGTACCACAGCCAGAGCAGTGAGTCTCTTGACTACCTGCCAGGGCTCCTGCCCAAGACACTGACCCCCACCCCGTACAGCCCCGCCGGAGTGGCATCCGGAGGTGGGGGAGGGATGTTGGCGCTGAGCCTGGGAGGCGGCGAGGGGGGCGGCGGGTCGCCCTCGGCCTCCCCCGTGACGGTGTCGGCCCTCAGCCACTACTCCTCATCCACGGCCGGCTTCTTGGAGGAGCTGCAGGTCTGCAGCCTGGATTCTCCCGGCGCCTCTCCTACGCCCTCCCCCACCCTCAGCCACCTGTCTGCCTATACCGTCGGCAACGGCGGCGCGGAAGACCCGTTAAGCGTGGTCTGCGACACCGTCGGTGCTGTGGCTGCCGCAACCACGACCCTCGTGGTCACTAACGTAACTATCCCCGCAAGTAACTTACTTAACACACGCCGCTATCAAAAACCTGACCCCCGTCTCCCTTTCCGTCCTCCCATCTTGACTGGAAGGCGTGATCCCCCCGTCCTCCTCGACGTGTGTTCTCACTGTTTACATTCCACTAACCCAACCTGCTTGAGCCGGTCTGCCGGTCCACATACCTTCAATCTTGATTTCAAGCCTTTGTGATGCCTTTCAATCTGTCCGTGCCTCTGTTCTGTTTGTCTGTTAAATGTCTGTGTTTTCACATCAGCTGTGAAACAACTCTACTCTGTATGTTTGTCCAATTCCAATCAATTGTGTAAATAATTGCACATAATTTTGGCCGATGGATTTGGCCTAAAATGTAATGTTTGTTATATTTTCAGACTAACATTAACAAAACATTATTTTTTTTCCACCCACAGTCTTGCCTTGTATGTGTATAATTTGTCACAAAACAAGTGAATCTAGAGAGATGACCTTCAATGTTTTTAACCTCTTCTATGTCTGTATTATAATCAACTGAATGTCTCTCCCTCCTAACCTATTGTTCTATACCACTTTCACCCTGGTATTACTATTACGAGTATAGGCCTCAAGTAGTTAACATTTGCCGTTGTGATGTCCAGTCGTCATCATTGAGGGCTGAGTGAACTCAGATTGATATCAGCTGCTGTAGTGTTTGTTTAGAATGAAGTACACACACACACACACACATTCTCCGGAGTCTCAGCAGATGAAGCATGACTTATTTGTGTTCCTTTAACTTGTTGATTGTTACATGCTGTAGCAACACTATTTAAAATATCTAATCTCTTTGACTCATAAATCTGAACAATCTTAAAAAGTATTACTTTTTATTGACTATACGATCCTCAGAGCTTCCTTAACCTGTTCCCCACTGTATTGTTCATATTACATGAACCTCTCTGGCATCATTCATACAATCTAACTGTCCACTGGCTAGAAGATGATTGACTCGTCTGTTTTCTGGTTTGTCGGCCCCTCTGTGTGTCCCAGGGTCAGGTTCTCTCTCAGGCTATGAATGGAAGCAGTGGCCACCCTCAGAGACCCCTTTCCCCTCCATCGTACCCCCCTCCTCCTACCTCACTTCGCACTGGCCTCCACAGACAGAGCAGGAGCTCAGGTGAGACACCTGTCTTCTGGCAAGACACTATCACCTTATTGGGTGGTGGGAATCACAGCATTTTTCTCCTTCTTTATTTTTTATATTATTTTATTAATTATAATATAGGTAATAATGGATTTTATTTGTATTGTGCTTTCATTCACAAGGAATCTATCAGTGAAATCTTATACAAAAGGTATAACCATAAATCTCTCACGATCACCACACAGGAAAAACAGCAACATTATGATTAACGTATATCCTGAAGTCAAGGTAGAGAGGGACACCCTTTATCATTTGGGTTCAAATCTTGATTGATTGATTGATTGATTGATTGATTGATTGATTACTTTATTAGTAAAAAATGCAAACAGCATGGACATACAGTAAAACACAGCATAAGGATAACACAAAAGTCCTGTGTCCATAGGCCTATATGTCACATAAAAATGTGTCTATCGAATCATTTGCCTGAACAGTTTATGATATTGTACATTATATTATTGTAATCCTTGACCATCAAAACATAGGTGTAGACATCACCTATTCTGTATTATCATGTATGGTTCAGGAGTTATGATGCATAATACATTATTTAGTAATGGTGGAAAGTCATGGCCACCAGAGAGCGTTTTTGTACAAGTGTACCAAATTTCACGCTTTTATGAAATCTACCGCACTATAACATATTTTGTTGTATTGTACAGTAGATGTCAGGGACCCACAAGAAACTGGAGACTGGAACCCTTTTTGTTTCTCATTAAACGTGTAGAACTACTAATTGCTTCAAAGGAGACCGCATGGCAGGTGCACCGTCCAGGACAACCCTCTTTGCCAAGTACCCAAAAAACAGACTTTCAGAAAACAAATCTATGGAGAAACACAGGAATACTCTGAACGACATAAAAGGATAAACAAAAGCTCCTGCAGAGCTGACATTCTCAAGCTTTCCGTGGTGTTTCCTTTCCAAGTGGGTGTCTAGGAGTGGAATCAGGATGACAGCTGGGCCTGCCTTGGCCCTGAACTTGTACCAGACACGTCCACTAACCTCAAAGCTAAATCCCAGAGGTTGAAAATAAAAGGCTGATGGATTCTTGCTTCTGGATTATATTAATAGAACATCCTCCCAACTTTTCCAGGAACTTAGGAATTCCAGAACATTTTTAAAT
This sequence comes from Electrona antarctica, assembly GCF_951216825.1. Taxonomy (NCBI): domain Eukaryota; kingdom Metazoa; phylum Chordata; class Actinopteri; order Myctophiformes; family Myctophidae; genus Electrona; species Electrona antarctica. The sequence continues at coordinate 23,814,629 of NC_136809.1, forward strand.
CCCTAAACATATCACCGTGATTTATACCTCCACAAAGCGCCTTGTGTTGTCTTGCACTGAGATGATTTACCTAGTTCTCTCATCGATTGAACAGTTAATGGGTCTTTAGTGCTCCTGTCCTGTTAGGCAATGTTGACAATAAAAGCATTGGCGAGGTTCACAGGATATGATGCATTTACTCCCATTATCAGCAGGCAGAACTCAGAAGTAATCAATTGCAGAACAAAATGGAAGTGGGGAGAGGTTGGCGTTAGTGCTTAGGTTTGCAGCACGGAAACCTTCAAGTATGATTTACAAGTGTGCTTAGTGTGCATCTAGGTGATATTCGTAAGCAGAAATATGAGTGGATTGAATACCGACTTGACTTGGAGGGCTTTGGTTTGAAGATCAATGTAACCGAAACTCCTTTATGAAAATGAAGTCGAAAACTTTTTGAGTTTCCCCAGATTCCCTCAGATTACACATGAACGATAGGCTGAACTCCTTATGGACTGTAATATCTCTCTCTCTCTCTCTCTCTCTCTCTCTCTCTCTCTCTCTCTCTCTCTCCTCCCCCCCAGAGGGCAGTGAGTCAGTCACCAGGGAGTCAGTGGTAACGGGTCAGACCACCATCAGCAGCACCATACCCATCGCCCGATTCTCTGAGGAGGAGAAGAAGGTGTACGTCATCAAGGCCCCTCACTACGAGGGAATCGGCCCTGTGGACGAGTCGGGCATCCCCATCGCCATCCGCACGGTGAGGAAATCCGAGTCGGTAGGACTTAAACTTTGAAGCGTCCTGGTCCTGGTTCTCAGTCATTTTAAACATACTGTTATGATTTATATTAAAACATTTGAGTCTACCGATGTTGTGTTCCAACAATAGTTGCGAACGCAATGAGCACTAACTATGAGACCTAGCAGAACATGTCTGTGTGTCTGTCTGTCTGTGTGTGTGTGTGTCACGCTGTAACACAACCCGCCCGCCACCAGAGGGTGCAGATGTATCGCACACAAAACACACACACACGCGCACACACACACACACACACACACACACACACACAAAACTTAACTTAAAAAAAAACGTAACTTAAAAAAAAACTTAACTTAAAAAAAAACTAAACTTTAAAAAAAACTTAACTTAACTTAAAAAAAAGCATGCACGCACACATACACACACTAAAAAAATTACTTAAAAAAACGTAACTTAAAAAAAAATCTTAAAGAGAACTTAAAAAAAACTTAAAAAAGTACGTAATTTATTCTAATTGTTGTTATTGCAATTTACAAGCTGCATTCGCTTCCCGCGTTCGCGCGTCTTACTTGTAGTTTCCAATAGAGCGTCGCTGTTACGAACTGTTTAAGTCTAGGGGTTTTACTGCCCGTAACATGTATGAAAGAACAACACGGCTCATAAAAGAGTATCTGTTTTAATACTCAGTTCACAAATAACTTACAAAGTGGCATAGTGCATGATGAATGATACTGACAGAGTGGCTCTGTGAGCCCAGAATGAATGAACACTTACATGACTGAATGAAGTGGAACAGATGACCAAACAACACAACCTAACAGACAGACAAATGGAACTACAACTAAACCGGACATGAAACACATAAGCAGTCGGCTGGAGGGAAGGCCACACGCTGGAGTGCTCCCACACCACACGCAGCAGTGTTCCCACCCCGAAGTCCAGGCACAGAGTGAGCTTTATAGTCCAGGTAGCGAGGCCTGAGCTGCCACAGGACCAATCAGAGAGCTGATCAGGCTCCAAGCCAGGCCCTCCTCAGGACAGCAACACATTAGGGACAACAATGCTCAGCACCTGCAGGGGACAGAAGCAACACAGGGATATACACAATATGACCCACAAGGCCATAACACCTCCCCCCTAAGATCAAACATTTTACCCTTAACAAAAAAGGTTTGATTATTCCACTTTCACATCACTAAAAAAAAAACCAAAACCTGCTGAATATACTCCTTCCTACAGTATCTCCCCCCCACTAAGACCCTTTCTCCTAATGTCTCGACTGAGACCTCTTCCCCATGTCCACTGAGATTCACTCTTCCTACTACATTCTCTTCTGAGAACCCTTCCCAAACCTCCTCTGAGATTCAATCTGCATACTACATTCTCTGCTGAGACTCTTCCCAAATCTCCACTGACATTTCCCTCACTCCTAACGTCTCTCCTGAGACCGCAATCAAAAACGTAGCTTAGCGAAAACCAATTCCATTTGGTACGTCAGGTTACCACGTAACCCTTCTCATGTTAGAACTAGTTTAATCACTACACAGACCAATATGGTTTAAGCAAACCCACATGACAGATTAATCACAATACATTCAGATCACCACCCTTCAAAATCTCAACCCTTTTAGTGCGTAACAAAAAAGGATATCCAAGGATGAATCTGATTTACATGATCACTAAATTTGATTGGATCCACAATCACTTAACTTGTACGCCTGGTCCTACTCAGGACCCCTAAATGAGCAAGCCATTGAATTTGGAGGTCTGCCACACTCACAACGCCCACACGAGGGCAGCGTTTAACAACCCTCAAATACAAGTGCTCTAATACTCTGTAGAGTGGAATAAAGACGCTTTCTCCACAATACATACTGAAACGTTCAACCTGTTCAAGGCACTAGCCGACACAAAACACAAGCCTTTACACCCAAATGTGTAAAGTGACAAGTGCTATCGAAAAACCGTGGCAATAAAAACACATGCCTGAATTCCACTTTACGTCAGGGCAATGGCTCACCAAACCCCGTCACAAGTATTTATGAATCCACGAAAAAGTGTAAAACCACCGGTTTGCAAAAACGAATTTGGTTTCTGCTCGCAAAAATCTGACTATTTCTAAAAAAAACAGCGGCGCGGACGCGCATCGAAAAATGCTACAAATATAATTTAAAGAAGCCTCTGAAGCCTCTACAACATCATGGCAAAAATAGACACAACACGCGGCCTGTCAAAAGCAAAATAGCAGCGACAAGAAGCAAGTATAGTACCTGAACAGTTTAAAACACCATATATCGACATCACATTTAGTTGTGGTAAATGCCTTGCCAACTAACAAACAAATACCCAAACTACATTCAACTTGGTACGTAAGGTTATAAAATAACCTGTCACACTTTCAGAACTAGTTTGAATTACCCACCAACGGACCAAAAACGAGGTATGAAAAACCCACTTTGTTTAACTAACCTCTACGGTTGAATGCACAACCACTAAATGTACCTGAGTCCAACATAGGACAACTTGAATGAGAAAAAAAAAAAACGCTACGAGGTTTGACTGCTGCCGTGGGTGCCAGCCTCCGGAGTTTGCACACACCACGACACGGCCAAATAAACATTTCACCACATTCCATATCCACCCTCGTCCGTATCAGGTTATGGATTTCAGAAATATGAACGGTGCCATCGCAGCACCACTGCATTATATCAAAATTAGTGCGATTCCAGCACAACTGAACGGAGGGCAAAAGCAGCTATATGACTCGATTTTCTGCACCCTTATTTAGCATGTCAAGCTCCTCACGGGTTAAGCCAATCTTCCCGTGGCAGCAACACATTCGACACAAACGCTGAAAAAGCAGACTTCACTCTCACCTTCTCTGCAGCAAACGGGACCAAGGCAATCTCTGGGTGGTGGGGCTTAGAGCAGGAGCACCGCGCTCCAGACCGGCATTTCTCTCCCGTGGCTGTGTCATCAGGCCGGGGAGCAGGCGTCGCAGCCGGCGCCCTATCAGGACTCACCCCCCAAAGGGTTATCCCTAGTTCCCCAGAACCCCCCCAGCCTTTTTCGGCAGGTCAGCACCTCTGGCGGCACCCAGGGAAGAATCTTCAGCCTCCGCTTCATCCTCCCCCCCTATCCAACCAGTTGCACTGACCATCCGTCTCTCAGATGCCACATTCAGAAAGCCACCTCGAACTAACAGCTCCACCACCACCCTTGTCTATATCGCCTCCCAGCAGCCCCGCCAGAGATTCTAAGAAATTTGGTAATCTAACAGCTTTTAGTTTGTCCAATTCACCTATACTAAACTAACCAAACTTAAGGTGCAACAAAATACGAGCAACATACCTACCAATAGCAACTCCAGCCGATCACAAACGGGACCGAAAAAAAAGAAAACATCATGTTACTTTCTTTTAACAAATGCAGGTTCACCAAACGAATATTACTAAAAAAAAAGAGACACCATATAGGAGTATGGGCTCAGTTTTAGCAACCACCAAACAAGAAAGAGAGACCAAATGACCATAGTACAAGCTCAACTTTCTTTTGGAACAAAAAACTGACAAACAGCCACTTAATATTCACTTAACATGGGTACTTTTGAAAAGCCAAAAAACCAGGAGAGATCCCAACTAATGGGTTAACTTTTAGAAAAAGAAATCCCAATTAACAGGTTCACTTTTGGAAAAAGACAAAAGACCGGACGAGATCCCAAATATGTTACGAACTGTTTAAGTCTAGGGGTTTTACTGCCCGTAACATGTATGAAAGAACAACACGGCTCATAAAAGAGTATCTGTTTTAATACTCAGTTCACAAATAACTTACAAAGTGGCATAGTGCATGATGAATGATACTGACAGAGTGGCTCTGTGAGCCCAGAATGAATGAACACTTACATGACTGAATGAAGTGGAACAGATGACCAAACAACACAACCTAACAGACAGACAAATGGAACTACAACTAAACCGGACATGAAACACATAAGCAGTCGGCTGGAGGGAAGGCCACACGCTGGAGTGCTCCCACACCACACGCAGCAGTGTTCCCACCCCGAAGTCCAGGCACAGAGTGAGCTTTATAGTCCAGGTAGCGAGGCCTGAGCTGCCACAGGACCAATCAGAGAGCTGATCAGGCTCCAAGCCAGGCCCTCCTCAGGACAGCAACACATTAGGGACAACAATGCTCAGCACCTGCAGGGGACAGAAGCAACACAGGGATATACACAATATGACCCACAAGGCCATAACAGTCGCAGTCCCACCCCCTTTCATGACGACGCCAGGCCCAGGAAATAATTCCCAATGCATTTGTCCCATTGACATTTCAAAGCGTATTTATTTAAAGACCTTATAAGCATCGTACAAAGCCAACTCGAGTTGTGACAAATCATGACAACAAACACAATATTTGGGACCAAACAAATAATTACAAAGAAGAAAAACAACAAAAAAAGTGTTGTAACCTGCCGTTTTCTTATTCTTTCTAATTATTTGTTCTGCCCGAAAAATTGTGTTTGATTTCATGATTTGTCACAACTCGAGTTGGCTTTGTACGAGGCTTAAAAGATCTTTAAATAAATACTTTTTGAAATGTCTATGAGGAAAATGAACAGGGAATCATTTCCTGGGCCCAGGTAGGGGGCGGGACTGCGACGCTCTATAGTGTCCAATCAATAGTAAGTTTGTAAACTTACTATTACTAGTTTTTAGCAAAAATCACAATGTGGTGTTCCGTGACAAAGCCGTACTATGTCATGGAAAATCCAGATGGCGTCATGCATGCTTTGTCACTGGTGGTGGTGGTCTATATCAAGTACATACCACTTCGCAAGAACAATGTTGGTGTAACTAAAAGAAACATGTATTTACACGCATAATTATCAACTACGATACAACTTCATGATTTTCACATTGGCATTTCCCGGTAATGTAGAGTGTTCTAGTTTTAAACTTTGCATGTAGAGGTGTGTGCTGTGATTGGTCTACTTGTGGGGGTACATACTGTATACAAATACAGACAAACTGTGTTTTATGTCCTGTTCGCACAGGAGTGCCTTTTCCACAAAACGTAGCCTACAGGTCAGGTAAAGGGTTTTCTTCTGTGTGGGTCTCAGATATTCACAAGCTTTTGCCACAAACCGTACAACCAAAAGGTCTCTTAGCTTAATTACAAGCTTTTCTCATGTAGTTAAACAATTTCTCGAGCTCTGTGTTTTGTGTGACGCATTCACACGCGATAACTAAAGTTTGTATTTTAAATGGAAACAAATCATTTGGATGAAAGGTGCTTCACAGATGTAGTTCTTTCATAATAATTTGTGTAGGCAGGTGCTATGTGGTGTAGTGTGGGTGCAACAGGAATGCAGAGTTTGGTCTTCTTCTGTAGTGGAATATATGAGCTGGCCTGGCAGACTTTGTTCTTTTCAGCTGTCAGCAGCTTTAGACCTTACATTAAAAGGCCCCTCTCTCTCTCTCTCTATCTCTCTTTCTTTCTACTCTCTGTCATTTTATGCTCTTGTTTGCATGTATTTCCTCCGCTCTCCCTCCCTCTGCCTGCCTTTGTGTGCTAGTTGTAATTAGGGGCTCGGTCAAAGTCTTTATTATGCACTGTACCGCAGGCTCTTTGGTGTGTGTGTGTGTGTGTGTGTGTGTGTGTGTGTGTGTGTGTGTGTGTGTGTGTGTGTGTGTGTGTGTGTGTGTGTGTGTCTGCGTGTGTGTCTGCGTGTGCGTGTGTGTGTCCGTCCGTGCAAGCATTAGTTAATGAGTGTGTGTATATGCAAAATTCCAAAAGCCTCTCTGCATAATCTTAGCACCATTGTTTGAGTGTGTGTGTGTGTGTGTGTGTGTGTGTGTGTGTGTGTGTGTGCGTGTGCGTGTGCGTGTGCGCATGCGTCTCTAGAGACTCCATCCACACTCTTTTCGTACAACCAAGCCTTGTCTGCGTTCAAGAGCCCTTCTCCCTCGTATCCGTTTCTCAACGAGTTGTTCAACATGCAGTAGGAGCCAGAGCAGAGAATGAGAACGGAACTGAAACACAGAGACAGACAGATGTCCTCTGGGACGGACACACAGAGTTCGGCCTGGTCATTTTCGCGTGAATTTGGCCCAGACCAGCCCACCACAACCAGCGCGCAGAAACTATACCGCCCACTCCGTCGAGGCACACACAAACAAACAAGCCCTAATACCACCACTTTTACAGAACAACATAAATGATACAAACCAACAGACAACTACACAACCCTTTGTTGCTCTCACAAGAATGATGCTAGGATTCAAGATAGAAGAGGGTCTATTTGTCACTCACTGATACAGGTACAGTGAAATTATCATGATGGCACTGGCAGAACTTTCCTGGTGGCCTGCCGCCTTCTGGCCTGCCTGCCTGTTTTATTTTTTATTTTTTTTGTCATGGTGGCCCCTATACGGTC
>NC_136809.1:23824306-23866806 GCF_951216825.1 Electrona antarctica
TTGTGTGGGGTTCACTAAATCAGGTTGTCAATACAAGGCTTGTCTGCTTTAAACTGTTAAGGCGTTTTCTGCTGCAACGCACATATATGAGACAGACACACGCGCGCACACACACACACACACGCACACACACACACACGTACACATACAGTACACAGACACACTCATACAGTACGTGCATATACAGTACACAGACATACACACATAAAACATGTACAGTATACAGTACATACACAGTGTCATGATTTTTGTCAGGGTTAGGATGAAACTGAAACTATCTACAGCGACAATCTAGAGTGTATGCATGTGTGCATGCATGCGTGCGTCCGTCAGCACATGCTGGCGTGTGTGTCTCTGTCTGTCTGTGTCTGCGTACTGTACATGTGTATCTCTGTATTGTGCGTGCGTGTGTGTGTGTGTGTGTGTGTGTGTGTGTGTGTGTGTGTGTGTGTGTGTGTGTGTGTGTGTGTGTGTGTGTGTGTGTGTGTGTTGAGGGTAGTCATTCCCCCCGGATACTGACTCCTCTGTGAGGTTTTCCTGAGCTGGGCAGAATATTTCTGCTGTGCTGGGAAGAATGTGAAGACAGGTTACAGAGGGGCTGGATTCAGCTCTCTCGCTCTCTCTCTCTCTCTCTCTCTCTCTCTCTCTCTCTCTCTCTCTCTCTCTGTGTGTGTGTGTGCGTGTGCGTGTGCTTTTGCGTGTGCACGCGTGCGAGCGAGCGAGGCGAGCGACTCATTCCCTGTCACTTCCCTCCATAGATGATGACTACACAGACACCTACAATGCTACATATGCCGTCATTAACAACGGTAAGACGTACTGCCTCTTACAAGTTAACTAATTTACTCTGAGAATCACGTTATTGGTCGAGTACGTTTGCAAAGAAGTCCACTCGGTGGGTTGTTGTCGATAACACAAAGAATTCAGAAGTGTTAATGAGCAAGAAAATGCATTTATTTTGTTGTTGAAGATTTCATTGGTGTCTCTAAGAATCTAAATGATTAAAATGATGGGTCATGATACAACTGAGTTTGTCTCCTATCTGTTTTTCTATCTGTGTCTCACCCTGTCTTCTTCCTTGTTCAGACTTTCTTAATGCACTTAAAAACATAACTGGTGTGTATTATAGAAGAACAACATAGATAGAGCCCACATCACTGCCAAACAATATTAAGTAGGGCAAGATCAAATAAGCTTTCTATCTCAAGGTGCGTTCACAAAGTGATTTCCTCTCACAGCACGTCAATGCAAAAATGTGAATAGATCGCACCGAGCGAGACCTCATTCACGTATTCGCACAAATCCACACTTCTGAAAATGTGCGGGTCATCAATGGGAAACTGCACCTGAGTTGCGCCTAAGTATTACTATTTTCAAAATGTGGGTGGTGTCCAGTTTGGACATTCCTGAAGAAGATCCCAGTGATTGAAACGTTGAATTAATTAACCAGTGGAGCTGAGTTTTCCCTTACCAGTGTTGCAGACTTTATTTCATTCTTCAGTTTGGACACACACACACACACACACACACACACACACACACACACACACACACACACACACACACACACACACACACACACACACACACACACACACTTACTCTCTCCCTCATTCTCTCATGTCTAACCCTCTTGTCTCTTTCTGTCCCGGCAGACTCCACATCGTCCAGTGTCACCATGGCCCACCCTCCTCCCAGAACACACACGTACCGGCCCCTGTCCAAGAGCCCCTCAGACAACGCAGGGCCCCACGGTCCCCGGGAGCCCTCCCCGTCCCCCGTTCCCCCACCGCCCCCGCCCATGCCCTCGCTCCTACAGCTGAGGACCCGCGACAGCGACCGCGACAAAGAGTCACACGACACGTAAGATAATATAATCAATAATCAATCAATAATTAAGTCGTATAGCAAGTAGGCTACATAAGAGCAAAACTTACTTATTTTTGGGCTGCTAAGACAGCTTGACGGCGTGCCACGGGTTGGACTCCCGAACCCGACGGCCTTTGCCGCGTGTCATCCCCCCATCTCTCTCCCCATTTCCTGTCAGTCTACTTTCAACTAATGGCAGAAAAAGCCAAAAAAATATCTTATTTTTTTTTATTTTTGTTTGGCTTCCTTCAAACAATGCTGCAGCATATATAGATAACAACAACAGTAACAACAGCAAAATAGATAGGATAAAGAGAGTGCAAAAAAGGGCCAAACAAAGAATAAAAAGAGGATCATCATAATGAGTACCACAGACGAATAACAGTCTAAGTCTAAGGGTTCAGGACAACGAGGCCTTTTCGTGGAGGGGTCAGTCTGAAATTTGGACTTAGACTGTTTTTCGTCTGTGGTACTATGTGCATATGTTTTCCCTGTAGTAGCAAAGTTAGGTGAAGTTTGTTTAAACAGTAGTTACTTCACAGTAGGCTATGTTCCATATATACAACAAGTGGAGGTTCTGATGGAATCAGATCTTAGGTCAGCTGGGATTCATGTGGATCCAGAGATGGCTGCAGGCTAGCATCACCACCTGCTCTTGTAAACCACTTTCAAACTGGCATGCCAAAATAGGGGAATGAATTACAGGCACTCAGGCAAAAACGTAATCTCAGGATGCATATTATGGGAACGTTGTGGCTCCACTGTGGATATCGCAGACTTCATGTGGCCACCCTGTCGTCTATAACGTCAGCCGTCTATGATGCATCTACTGTATGATGATGTGTGACTCTAAATGTGGGTGCTGTTTCAGTTCAGTTCGTAATCTCAATATGGCCTTTATTGTGTTCTCACCAGGAATGAATGGGGCCCCCCAGACAGAAAGGTGGACACACGCAAGTACAGAGCCGAGCCCAAGAGTATCTTTGAGTACGAGCCAGGCAAGTCCTCTATACTGGAGCAGGAACGACCTGTGAGTACTTCTTAATAATTATGTTATTAGACTAAATCATTTATTGTGACATCTTCACTTTTACCTTCACCTCACATCCAGAAATCCATTGGAAACTCCATTACCCATAATCTAATTATCCCCTGTCCGTCCTCTAATTGCGAACTCCAGGCTAGTTGCCTTTCAGGCACAGATCTGGAATCAGCGTTCTCTGTTTAATCCATTGTTCCTAAACACGGAGGAGAACATACTGTTCATAATGCATGTTCATATCAGCTTTACATCCAGTGCCACAGGGCGACCTTTCTTCCCCATTTCTGACAGCCTCACTTTTTACTTGTGTTGTATATATTATGCTGTTCTGTTCTGCCCTGAGGCTGGACAATCTGGGAGGTGCATTTTCACAGAGGTAATACATTTCGTTTTTAACAGCTAATATTGCAACTTGGCTGGAAATTGACTTTGCCATTTTTACCTACGGTGATGAGTGCGCAGTGTATTCTGTAGTGTTACTACTGTATAGAAATCATGTTTAAAAACTCCACCACTGTTGTATACTTAATGTAGCCTAGAAGTAAAGACACTGCAGATGGTCTCATTCAATGAAACCATTGCCCTACTTTGTATGTTTGCTGACTAATGCTGAGCTACTGAGCTACTACTGTACGTAATGGTATGGCATTATTTGTTTTTCGGATGGTAGAGTTTTACGTTTTGATATATACATTGGGAATTGCACGCATGGTTGCAATGGTTAGTACCATATCAGTACAGTCCACCATTCCACGTACACAATCTACGCAGCTCAATTCCAGACTGGTAGTGTCACACAGCATGTTCTGAAGATAGTGTGCTATTCTAGATTTGAACATGATGGGATATATCTGCACACAAGAAAGCATCATGTTCTAATGAGTAGTATTTAAATTAAACAGTTATTGTATATTATTGTATATGAAATGCCTACGCAGGTTGGCATGTGTAATTAATTATAGTTAATATAATGTACCCGGGAGCAGTATGGGTTGGCGCCCCAGCCTGTGTCTTCCGTGAGGAAGAAGCCCAACAAACCCACGGTGAGGCCTTTAGGAGGGCCATTCAAGCCTCAAGCGGAGCCTGCGGCACCACCAAGGGCAAGGTGGAGCCTGCGGAACTGTTGCGGCTCGAGAATCCACCATTCCTGAATAAAGTGCCTGGTGCTGGGAGTCTGGTGCAACGCACAGGGCCTGACCTGGTGAGAGCAGGAGTGGACCTGGTGAGACGTAGGAGGGGCCCGGACAGGAGTCAACCCACAGAGCCTAGTCCTTCCACGCGCCAGAATGGTACCTCCCAGTCCCGGCAGAGTAGTTCAGGAGGAACGGATTGTGTGGCCCTGGTTTTTCCCTAATGGGACTGATCGAGGGTAGCTACTGGGACGTAAGTCAGGACTTGATCACCCCGGCTGGGTCACCTGAGTGAGGGGTATGATGTTGGGAGACCCGAAACCCCGATGACCTTGGGATACATCACTGAGGATACGTCCCAGGTGCATCCATGTATGTATGTATTTTGTTTAGTTACAGATACTGGGGTGTTGGTCAAGCCTTGAATATAATAATACATTTTATTTATAATGCACTTCACAAAGTGCTACAAAGCAGAAATATTTAAAAGTAAAAATAAGAATAAAAACAATTGAAGCATTCTGTGATCACCTAAACAACAGCTAAAAGGTTAGAAAAACACACAGGTTAGTATTGGACTGGTCACTCTTTGTGAGAATGTAGATTTGAATAATGTTATATAGGTATGTAAGGACAGTGGAAAACTAGCTTGGCCCAGTCTATATTATTTTTTGTAGAGGGGCGGGTGCCGGTCGAAAACAGGCAGTGGATCCTATTGTTTTATCAATCTAAGCAACCCTCCCCTCCCAGGTAGAAAACAGCGGAGAACACTGACGTCACCAAATTTGGAGCGACGCGCCTCTGCTAATGTTATTGGTTAGCGAAATACAAGGAAATGGGGGTCCTATGGCAGATTTTCCAATGCGTTTTTGAGCCGAATGCGAACAAAAATAAGAGCCTGGGTACCGAGGCTTGTGGAAAACAAATACAAGGTTTCAAAGACAAAAACAGAGGGAGCGAGGAGAAGTGGGAAGAATGTGAGAGAGACGTAAGAGGAAAGGTGGGAAGGTTTGTGAAGGTGTTGAATGGGATGTATTCACAGCTGTCTCTGACCTGTGGTGCTAATGTGTGTTTGAAAGCCTCTTTCACATAATAGTGAACTCTGGAATCAGGTCAGGACATTGTTGGCCTTTACCACATGCGTGCAGCAGGAGATCACTTGTGTCAGACGCGTTCTCACATAACTGAAAATGCTCAGTTTGGATAATGCATATGGTAGGTAGATTGGTAGGTTCGCTCGTCCCACTTAACTACAGTAGCGTGAGGGAGAGATTACATTTTCAAAATGTCTTTTAACAGAATATTTCAGATGTGAAAATACAATGTGAAGTAATGCTTAGGTGAACACTAACGTGCTTGACAGTCCACCTCTGTCCTGCATAGCAAAATGGACTGGAGTTAAGAGTTCAAAGTTAAACTAACATTTCATTGTGTGTCCTGCAGTCCCCTCCGTGCCTCTCCTACCAGTATGAGTCATCTTTCTCCAAGCTGATTTCCCTTTTGCGAGTAAGAACACCACTCCAAACCCCTTCCTACTGACGTGGGTGATCTTTTCCCCGTAGCTTGCAAACTACATTTCCCCGCAGGCATGCGGGCACGGAGCAGTCAGCCAGGCGGCAACACTTCAGCTCCATAGTAACAGTTAGCTGTGAACGTCATTGGAAGTGACTAAGGATGAAGCCCCTCAGTTGTGTGAGTGTGTAAGTTATGCACTGACGTCTGTTGGGAGAGGCTCTAGTCTAAGCCATAAGGTTAAGACGATAATCCTAATCATTTTGGTAAAAATAGTAGTCATGTTTATTAAATTCTAACAGTCAAGCTGTTTTAAGTACTGCTTCATGCCTGAGCTTCATGCCAGAGCATTGCAAAAACAAAATCACAATCTGTAACATCAAAGCCTTGTCTATATGAACAGACCTGTTTCATCACTGGTAGGCTACTGTCTGTTTTGGAGAGAAGTTCAATTTGCCTGTCTTCTTTAACACCATTGCAATCAACTGTCAGGATTGCCTTTCAAACGTACTTAAATCACTTCCTAATTAAAAGCCATCTGACCACTTTCGGGTAGGCTTGTCTCCAGCTTGGCCAAAGTGATCTTCATAAATACTTCACATAGATGTAAAATAACTTCACAGCAACAAGTTTGGTGTAACTGAGAGATGTGACAAGAAGTTGGTTTTGATGCAATTAAGCCCTGAGTTAGCTCTGTGTTTATGAGTGTGGGAGTGGCAGGTTGTGTGTTTGCTGTTTCCTGTATGATTATGTATTTTGGGAGGGGTACTGAGGGCATGCAAAGATGACTACAATAACTGACCTCTCTAGACGTGTGTGGTGGTAACCACAATCCTAACCGGAATCTGTCAATTCAAAGCCGTTGTCTATGAAAAAACAGACCTGTTTCATCACTGGCACTGTTTTGAAGATTTATCTCCAAAGATTACTACTAGTAAGATTACTACTAGTGAGGGCGCTTTGGCTGGTGCTTTGGCATGGGGGATCCGATCAACATATGGAATGAATTCTATGCTGGCCATATATGGAGCGTGTCTTGAGTGTACAGGGTTTGATGAGGTCAGATCAACATATGGAATGTCAGAACAGGAAGGACGGGTGGGGAGGGATCAACATATGGAATGTCAGAACATGTCAGCTCCATATATGGAGATCAAGGGGGGTGAGAGGTTTGAGGTCAGACGTAGAGTTGCTGGCCGGCTCCATATATGCAGATCTAGGTGATGATCCAGTCTTCTCCATGTATGGTTATTCAAGGTTAGATGAGGTCAGTGTCGTGATCTTCATATATGGAGATGGCCATGTATGGTGGCGTGATGTGTCACGAGGCGTGATCATATATTGAGGCGTGATGTCATGAGGCGTGACCATATATGGAGGCATGATGTCACAAGGCGTGACTAATGGACGGGAGGTGCAGGTTTTCATAGTAAATGTGACTTACGGTCGTAACAATAGCTGGCCTCGCTAGAGTGTGTGCAGATATTTTTGTATTTTGTCTGTTGTGTTATTAGAATCTTTTTTCCTGTACATAATACCATTTCTAGGAAGAAAATAAATGACAACTTGGAACCTCGACTGAGTGGATGTGTTCTAAACCTGTCCATTGTAATGTATCCATCGGAATCAGAATGAGCTTTAGTGTCACATCACACATTTTTACAGGTGAAAAAGTGGGTGAAATTCATTTTTGTGCATAGTTATCATTGTGTCGTTGGAGCGCTTTTGCCACAAAAAAGTACAGGTAAAGGGTTGTGTGTGTGTGTGTGTGTGTGTGTGTGTGTGTGTGTGTGTGTGTGTGTGTGTGTGTGTGTGTGTGTGTGTGTGTGTGTACTGTGCATTATATACACGTCAGGATATTATTGAAGGTGCTAGGACATGGATTATAACTCATCATAACTCTGTGCAGATCGGCGCTTTTCTCTTTCACTTTGACCCATGTCTTTTCTCTTACTGTACTCTATTGCACTCTACTGTTACTCTGCTGCACTTTGCTCTTTCCTGCTCTTCTCTCATCTGCTTTGTTTTGAAATAGTCTGATTCTACTGCCAAGTGTTTTATTGCTCTTATGTGTATATCTTGGGTTTAAGTTATATTGTGTGTTTATATGCCTTTTACCAAAATCAAATCAAATGATCAAATCAATAATCTGTAACCATAGTGTGTGCTCAGTCTAGGCTATTTAACAATATGCTAGGCTGTGTATTTATATGAATTCACTAGTTTTGTATAATGCATTGATATTTGTAAGCCAATGAAAATGCGGCATAAAGTATTCCATTGTAGCAACATACCAGGAGATGTCACGTGTTAATGATACATGGTAAATGCATACAGTATTAAAGTGAATATAGCAGAAACTGTATGCCATAGATGTGTAAAATCCTCAGTTTTAATGACTACATTTGGAGCTCTCAGATATTAACACAACAGGATTTAACCACTTAATGCGTGTATACTTCCCACAGGAGTCTATACTTTGACCCATACTTTTCCCCCTGTACACCAAGGGCTCCATTTTTGTCACCGCTAAACCCCTTATCCCTAAACTTCTTTGCCTTTTCTTTTTACTATTTTGCAAAACATTTTTAAATAGTTAAAATGGCCAGTCTACAAGCTCACAGCGTGTCAATGTAGATTGGCTAGTTGAACTACCGGTATTCAAAAATGTTTTTCAAAATAGTAAAAAAAGGCAAAGAAGTTTAGGGATAAGGGGTTTAGCGGTGACGAAAATGGAGCCCCAAATCTCTTCACTGACATCTGCTGATCTACAAGTTCCTGACACATTGCAATGTGACACATTGTGAGCTTGTAGATCTGATATTTGTGCTAAATGTTAGGCTATTATCCTTTAATGTTTTGCCTATTATGACATGTGCAAAATGGGTTCATATGGTTAAATGAATCATGTTTACATCGCTGCATTTGGAGCCTTCCATTCCCAATCCATGTGTTCTTGCAGCAGTGTATCTTTCATTCTAACCATGAGGTCATTCTCTCTCTCTCTCTGTGTCTATGCTTCCTCTCTGCTGGCTTACTTTCTACTGTCTTTCCTCTCCTCCTCTTCCTCTCTCTCTCTCTCTCTCTCTGTCTCTCTCTCTCTC
This sequence comes from Electrona antarctica, assembly GCF_951216825.1. NCBI lineage: Eukaryota > Metazoa > Chordata > Actinopteri > Myctophiformes > Myctophidae > Electrona > Electrona antarctica. Next base: position 23,832,964 of record NC_136809.1, read on the forward strand.
TCTCTCTCTCTCTCTCTCTGTTTGTCGGGTTCCTCTCCAGACCCATGATGACATAGATTTAGAGAACGAGCCCTGGTATAAGTTCTTTTCTGAGCTGGAGTTCGGGCGTCCGGTAAGTCAGGGCGTAGTCTCTACCACCGTCACCCCCTGCCATAGGCATATACACCCACCCCACCTTTGATTTGATTTGGCATCTTTTTGTTTGTGTCTGCACCAGTAGAAAGTGTGGGGCTAGTTGCTCGGGCATGCCGTATGGTTGGGTGTTGTGAAACCCACCCCACCCACCCCCACCCACCCGTCTGTGACGGGATTCGTTGCTGTTCCGTGTGTCTCTCGCTGCCTTGCAGGCCTGTTTGATCTTGTGGCTAGCCGCTGGCAGACACTCCTGAATGTCCATGAACACTGCAAAAAAAAATGCAAAATGAACATGTTTCTTTTCCTTCTACCACAGAGGTCACCTTATTTTGTGTGCACTTTGCTGTTGACAAAACCAGCTAGGGTAGATGATGGGATTGTATTACACAGAAGCCAAACAGAATCTTGGAAACAATGAAGCATGAGTTTCCAAACCGATAAACCTTCTACTCCACATACTTTACCACCAGCTCCTCCTTTATGTGGTAGAAGTGGGCATGTTGTTTCGTTTGGCTTTTAGTTTTTGGTGTTGTTTGTGTCTTCACTTATAGTCATATTACGGATATTTGCCAGAGCTATTCATCTTAATTTCTTTCCTGCAGACCTAGAGTTCTGCTGATTTTAATTTCACCTGATTATTTGAGACCTGCGTTAGGGTCCAACCTATTGTCTCGCATATCAGACGCTCCGAGATCTCCGCCTACTGATATGTGTGGTGACATTGACGTTAAAACAGCAGAGGATACAGGCGCAGAAAAACACACGCAGTGAAGACCCACATATCTGCCCACTGCCACTTCCTGCCGCCCACAAATCCTATTATCGCTGTCCCAGTATGAAAGACAGTCCTAAAGTCTTAATTTTTAAATCTCCAAATTGTTACCACGCATATTTTAGCCACTATATTGAAATTATACCAGACATGTTCGTAGGTGGAGATCTCTGAATGTCCGGCTGCCCAAAACTATGGATTGCATTGGCCATGCAATTAACTACCCAGGGAGGGAAGTAGAACAACTCGTTTTCAGACACAGATTTCTCAGGACATAGTTGAGAACCACCCTGCCAGACATAGTTTAAGGTTTTAGTGCCATCTGGAGGTTTCAGGCAGCAACAGCAGTCAGTCACTTACAGTGGTGCCATTATTATTATTTCACTATTATTGGCATACCTTCAACCAGCGAGAGGGGAGTTGATTGATTAATGATTGAAACAATGTAGTGTATGGTTGGGATAAAAAAACCTGCATACACTCACCGGTGGCCTGTTAGGTAATGTGTTTGCATCCAGCCACAGATCTCGGATGAAAACTCCCCTCCCATTTCTGTGAATGACATACAATCATGTCATCAGATCACTACGGGGCTTATTCAGTACGCTTGGGTAGAAATGTGACATCTAGAGCTGCTATGATAGACTGGAATCATGGCAGGTCTTTGTGATGATCATGTTTCTAACCGCAACGTTCCAGTGTCCTGCCTCTATACACTGAATAAGCTCTGTGTTGAACAATGATGTGCAATCATCATGTACCGTGGAGCGCGCGTGTGTATACGCAGGTCTTCAATCCATCCAAACACCATTCACTTTGATACGCCTTCATTGACCCAGAAAAGGTGCGTGCGTGCGTGCGTGCGTGCGTGCGTGCGTGCGTGCGTGCTGTGATTGTGTGTGAGTCAAATTGACTGATGGTGTTTGGTTAGAATGAACACACTGTGCTCTCCAATCTGCATGATGATCAGTTGTTTGATGTTTGTCTCTCTGCGCACCCATGTCCCAAAAGGAAGGTTTATTTTTTGCATTTTGTCAAGGTTCACCGGAAGGTCATTGTTATTCACTGAATGAGTTTTAGCTCACACATGAAGCAGGATTTAATCGTAGCTCCAGTGCACCCGCCCCGCTCTACTAGAACACACGTGGTAGCTTGTGCTTCACTATGCTTGTGGCTCTGTCTCCCACCCTGCTTGCTCTCACACTATGTGTGTGTGTGTGTGTGTGTGTGTGTGTGTGTGTGTGTGTGTGTGTGTGTGTGTGTGTGTGTGTGTGTGTGTGTGTGTGTGTGTGTGTGTGTGTGTGTGTGTGTGTGTGTGTGTGTGCGCGCGCGTGTGCGTGTGCCTGCATGCGCGTGTGGGTGTGGGTGTGTGCGTCTGTGGTGGTGGTGGTGGTGGTGGTGTGTGTGTGTGTGTGTGTGTGTGTGCATGTGTGTATTGTAAAAGTGCGTATTTGTGTATATTGTGGTGATTTATGTCAGATACAGTAGCAGTGTTAGATGCTATTTTACTATAGAAGGAGCTAATTTCAGATCAACGGTTGGAGGACATTGAGTGTTAATGCACGGTACCATTAGAGTTTGTTGGGAGTTTGTGTAGATTCCTGCAGTGTGTGCACGTGAGAGTGTAAAAAAAACCTAGGTGTGAATCTGAGCGTGCCATACATGCAAAGTGAGTGTGTGTGTGTGTGTGTGTGTGTGTGTGTGTGTGTGTGTGTGTGTGTGTGTGTGTGTGTGTGTGTGTGTGTGTGTGTGTGTGTGTGTGTGTGTGCGCGCGCGTGTGTGCGTGTTGTCCATCTCGGGGTCCTCTGTTGCTCTAACTGGTGTCACTTTCTCCACATGTCCTCCTCCCCATGATGTCATCACTTCCTCTCCTCCTACACCCCATCTTCACCTCCTCCTCCTCCTCCTCTTCCTTCTCCTTCTGTTCACTGCTGTCCCCTGCTTGGGGCTCAAGCCTCCCAAAAAACGGCTGGATTATAATCCAGACAGCTCTGCTGGCCAACCCATTGAGGTAATCACATTATTATTCTGGACACATGTGCTAATCCTGGACTCGCTAATCCCAATCTTGTGTTGTTTGAATGGCCCATAATGAGAAAGCAAATTAATAGCGTCACCTTTTAAACGCCAATCACTTTCATGTTACAATAGGCCCAATACAAGGACCAACATAGAGTAGCCTATACACTATCTAATCCAATATTATGCAGTACAATGTGTTTTATTGACATTTGTGGAGAGATGTATCAACACTCATTCAATTACATAAGAACTTCTGTGTGTGTGTGTGTGTGTGTGTGTGTGTGTGTGTGTGTGTGTGTGTGTGTGTGTGTGTGTGTGTGTGAGCGTGCGTGCGTGCGTGCGTGCGTGCGTGCGTGCGTGCGTGCGTGTGTGAATAGCTCTAGTGTGGTGAATATAGTAGGAATAGGGCGTTGCCATGTGTTCTCATCTCAGCATCATGTCAGCCATCTGTCACAAGCCATCCTTTTACTGTGATTTCTAGGGCAACACTCTCAGCCTTTTATTAATTCATTATTATTATGAAATACCTATTAATAATAATGCAGTTTGTACCATTCAGACTCATTATTGTTCCACTCCCCTAAAAAAAATAATAATAATAATAATCTCCTTGAAAAGGTAACATCACTGGCTTCCACATCCATATTCATACCACTGAGATCCAGTCCGGCGACTCCATGCCAGGTTTTGTGGGGGAAACATTTGGTCTGTGAGCCAAAAACACATCATAGCCTCCTGTCCTGCTCCATTGTGCTGTCACCCTTCGGAGCCGACGGGTGTCAGAGTTCACCTGTGTGCCGCGCGCTCCAGGTGTACCATGAGGAACCCCCGTCCGCCGAACCTTGATTCGGGGGAGCATTTTGAGTGTGGCACTGCGACGGCACTCAGCATAGTGAGCCACTCTGCCTCCAGCCTTTGTTCGTGCGGCGCTCACTCCTCATCCCTTTTGTTGTCTGCCCTCTTTCAGACGTCGCTGTACATCGGCCCCGCTGACAGAGCTCCTGAGAGGCCTGCGAGGTAAGCCCTGCATGCGTTCATTGTTCTCATTCCGGAGTCCGGACCTCCTCTCTGGCCATTTCTCATCTTCCTCTCGTTCTTTCCTAACTGCAGCAGTGGCCTTGTTGTGAAGCGGCACGGCAGCAGAAACTCCTGTTCATTTGTGCACCCCCTCCCCTCCCCTGCTGCTGCAAATATCCTGGGTTGCGTGTGTGTGTCTGTATTGCTTCAGTCAGCAGTGATGGGGTGCGTCCCCACTCCCCTCCCCTCCCCCCGCTTAACCAACTCTGATCCTGAATAAATTATCCTAGCGAAACCTATTGATTCTGTCCTTCAGTCTCCTCCTCCTCTATCTCTTCCACCAACGCCACACGTCGCTCCGCGCCGTTGTCCCGTGTGAATGGGATGTCATGAATAAGTCATGTCATTCATGTAAGTGACATTGGGGGGGTTTGTTCCACGCAGCAGGCAGACATGCCCAACAATGTTCAACACACACACACACGTGCGCACGCATACACACACAACACACACACACACACACACACACACACACACACACACACACACACACACACACACACACACACACACACACACACACACACACACACACACACACACACAGTCTTGAATCTGCAGTGAATGTTAGACCTCCCATTGTCCATAAAGGCTTTGTGTCAGATATAGTGTTGCTCTTTGTCTCGAATTTGTGTTGGTTTAGAGAAGACAATTTGTCATAAAACAGTATAGAAAAATAATTAGACACATAATCTCTTTTCAAGTCCTGTACAATTTGTAATACCTGTCTGGCTTGTGTTGCCTCATTCGTAAGTACTGTAGTATAATATTGCAGTGTAATTGGCCAGGAATACATTCCACCTGGCATTAAGCCCATTGATGTGATTTGTTTCCCCTCCCCGGTGCTGCAGTGCTGCCAGTGACTACAGGAAACGGAGGAAGTCGGAGCCGTCGGGTTCCCAGTCCAACGCCCAGTCCGAGCCAAGCAGAGCCCCCTCGTCCTCCAAGCCGCTGGACCCCTACAGACCCAGCAGCTCCCTGAAGAAACCTGCCTCCTCACCGTCCTCGCCCTCCAGAGCCAAAGGTACACATGTGGAGATCCTGCAGTCTCATTACTTGCTAAAACGCACCGACATCGCCAGGCTATTTCCAGCTGTCCAATCAACTCAGACCCATAGTACACATCTGAATTTACTCTTCCCATATCTCTCTCACACACATCTCTCTTTGTCTGTTTCGGTACACTAGCTATGCCGATATTGTACATGTACATGGTACTTTCTACAGTATGTTACTTTCTAAGCTGCACGCACGCACGCACGCACGCACGCACGCACGCACGCACGCACGCACACACACACACACACACACACACACAGTGTCCACTTAATCAACAGCAATACTATTTGCTATTATGCCCATGGCATTGCAGAGCTGTGTCTGGAGGAAACATTGGCTACAAGGGTTGTGTTGACAGCATGCATGTACAGTATAGGTGATTTGTCGTTTTATTGAGTTAATAGTTAATAACTGCAAGGCATATGTTTTAATGTTCTAATGCAGGGGTCGGCAGGAAGGTTTGGCATCGTGCCAATTCATGTTCTAAGCCATTTGATGGTTGGCCAGAATATAATCAATGGCTAATATACAATAATAGTTCTATAAAGGTTAATAAATACATGTGTGTGGTATAACTGTATAGTCAAATGTTACAGGTGTAGGTAGAAATGCTTGTGTGATTATTTTGTGCAGGCCACCTCCTTGAATGTTGCACTGTTGCACAGACATTTAGTTGTTTAATTAAGGCATAATGAAACACCTGCCTGCCATTCACTCCAGGTGGGGCACTGGGGTAGATGTGTTATTTGGATATTATAGCCTATACGTCAGACTGTCAGATATTGCATGTAAATAATTTATAAAATAATTTGCCTGGCCAGATATCATCGATGCCCGGGTACATTCTGGCCCACGGTCCGCCTATTGCTTACCACTGTCCTAATGTCTGCTGTGGTCACATCTTTATATTGCTCTGATCAATATTTCCTTCTGAATATTGACGATAACATCGTCTGCTACTGACTGAGTTCCGGAATTTCTTCTCTTGTCTTTTCATGTACTATTCCTCCATCTTGCTTCTTTCTCTCCGTTATTCTGGGCGTGTTCTCTCTTAACTCCCTTTTCCTTCCTCTTTCTCTCACCACGCTGCTCTGTTGTGGGACGTCTATGAAAGGTGGGGACGCATGCAGCATGTACTCACCCCGTTTGAGCCCCCCAGGTTCTCGTCTGTCCCCGGTGCTCTCCAACCCCTCCCGCCCCGACCGCGAGGATGACGACGACGATGATGCCAGCCAGGGGGAGGAGGGCAGCTCCTCCTCCCGGCGCTCCGTCTCCGTTAAAAACAGCTGGCCAACGCGGCTGCAGGACGGCGAGCCGTGGAGCAGCGTGGAGGAGGCTCCGGCCACTCCGCCGCGCAAACTCAAGTCTCGCAGCTGCGACGACCTCCTGAGCGACGGGCATGTCGGCGGGCCTGGGGGCCGCGATGGCGCGCGCTCGGAGAGTGCTGGGTCGCTGGTCTGCGACGGAGGTACGCCGCCAGGTCAGGCTGCCTCGGCCGGCGCCCACTCCCTGCCCCGCCCCCACCGCCGGCGGGCGCACGACTCGCCGGGCTTCCTGCAGCTCTACCGCAAGATGCACCACATTGACCGCACGCACCTCATCCCCTCCGAGGTCATCCGCTCGGTCCGCGCCCGCATCCTGGACCTGGAGCGCCAGCCACACCTCCACCGGCACCGCTTCTCCCCGTTCGCCCCCTCCTGGGGCGTGGAGGTGCCGCGTGACGTGGTGCCGAGCCACATAACCAAGTACGAGCAGCTCATCCAGAAGTCCAAGTCCATGCCCAACCTGGGGGACAGCGAGGTCCCGTCGGGGACCACCACGCCGGGCGGCTCGTCGTCTCGTGCCAGCAGTGGCGGGGGCGGTACCCCCGGCTACCCCAAGAGACGTTTCTCCATTGAGTCACTGCTGGAGGAGGACAGCAACGGGAACAACGGAGCTGCACAGCACTCCACAGAGCTCCTGCATGGACCCCGGAGCCCGCCGGAGGGCCAGCCTCGTGTCGGGCCGGACCCTCGGCGCGCCCACACCTTCCCAACCCCTCCCAGCATCCCCAGCGCCCGGCGGGCTGCCGACCTGGACTACTCCGACAGCGAGCAAGATGCCATAGCCTCGGACCTCAGCGACTTCGTCCAGGTGGAAGGCTCGTCCTTCTGCAGCGAGAGTGATTTTGACCACTGCTCCCTCACCTCCTCGGAGAGCCTCTACGCCTCCTCCACCCTCCCCCACCACCACCGCCACCTCCGCCATCACCACCACCACCACATGCATCATCACCACCACCCGGGCGCCCAGAGCCTGGGTCCGAGCCTGGGCTACCAGCACCGCCACCTGGTCAGCTCCTGCAAGGGCCGCTGCCCGGCCTCCTACACGCGCTTCACCACCATGCTGCGCCACGAGAGGGAGCGGGCGCGCCAGGACCCCCAGAAGCCCCCGCCGCAGCCGAGCCGTGTCAGCCACGGCCCCGACCCGACCTCACCGTCCCAGCAGGCGATGTCCAAGCTGGCCTTCCTGGTCAGCCCCGTGCCTTTCCGCAGGAAAAAGGGCTCACCACCTACCTCTAGACGGAGCGGCAGCGGTGGGGGTCGCGGCCGACCCAAGTCCAAAGAGGCCATCTACGAAGCACTGGACCAAGCCTTGAGGGACATTTATGAGCACATCCAGGCGGAGAGGGGCCAGCGGGGGGCCAGGGCCCCCGACGACAGCATCCTGAGGCGGATCCTGTCCGAGCTGCTCCCGGACGTGCCCGAGAGGAGCTCCTCCCTGCGGGCGCTGAGGGCCTGCCGGCAGGGGGGCCAGCCCTCCGGCTCGTCATACCCGGACGGGAGCCCAGCGGGGTACAGCTCGTACAGGCCCGACCCCTTACAGTCGCCCCAGCTGCAGTCGCCCCAGCTGCAGTCGCCCCGCGTGCAGTCGCCGCGCACACAGTCGCCGCGCACACAGTCGCCAATCAGTGCCTGTTACGAACATCACCCAGACGCCTCAAACAATAATGAGTATGGAGTTGAGCAGGCCAATGGGAACGCTCTCTGCTACTCAGGTGGAATGCATAACACACCTTTCATTCTCCGTCACGTGTGCCTGCACACACCGGTGATATTCACTGCTAATACATCCACACTATCTAGTCACATACAGTGTGCCTGCACACATCGGTGATATTCACTGCTAATACAGCCACACTATCTAGTCACATACAGTGTGCCTGCACACATCGGTGATATTCACTGCTACTACATCCACACTATCTAGTCACATACAGTGTGCCTGCACACATCGGTGATATTCACTGCTAATACATCCACACTATCTAGTCACATACAGTGTGCCTGCACACATCGGTGATATTCACTGCTAATACATCCACACTATCTAGTCACATACAGTGTGCCTGCACACATCGGTGATATTCACTGCTAATACATCCACACTATCTAGTCACATACAGTTGGGTGCCACCGATATTGTCCCTTATCATTTGACCCATTTAGGCCTGACCTCAAAATTTAAAAAAAAATCCTTCTAAATCTTTTCTGATTTTCTGAAATAAATATTTTCACGATTTTTCAAAAATAGCAGACCTACAAGCTCGTAGCGCGCCACTCGGTGGCGCGCTATGAGCTTGTAGATCTGCTATTTTTCAATAGCTAAATTATAACATAATGTTTAAAACACCAAAAGGGATTCCCGCCCAAAATGGGTTAACTGTCCTTTTGCGCAGATCACGCAAACCTCAGCAAAAAGAAAAGGACAATATCGATGGCCTCCAACTGTACAGTGCACTGCGCATACACATTAAACACACATGAATGCATGCGCATACTGACATACACACATACTGTACAGTATGGTACAAACGAATAAACACACGCACGCACAAATGCACACAAAATCATCTCAAATACACCTATGCATGCACAGCTTCAGTGGTGGTTGTGCAGTATCCCTCAGTGTTGCCTCCTGTCCACCACACCCATCCACATCCTGCTGCTTTCCATCTGTTTAACAACGTCATTTATTTATTTATTTTTGTACTTTCATTTATTTATTTTTGTATGAATTATTGTCTTGTGCCCTGGAGTTGTCTTATACTTTTCCTTTTCTTTTGAGACAATGAAAGTCATGTTTGTAAAGTTTTGTGTATTATTATTATTATTATTATTATGGAATGTGTTCTTCCTGTTTTCTTATATATTTTTTTTACTTTATTGCAGGTGTTTGTACAATACATGTAATTCATTTAATACATAATATCTTACATGTTTTCTTCACTTGTTTAATTCATCCTGCATCATTTTTATTATACATGTTTTACGTTTCTTCCCCTGTGAAATGCAAATAAAATATAGTTGTATTATAATGTTATAATACATGATAATTCTTACCATCCATGTTTGCCACCATCCTTCAATCCCCACCATTCAATATGTTCACTATTTCTTCTGCATGCGTGACTCATGAGTCATGCAGATGTCATGAGCATGGTCACCATGGCAACCTGGTGGTAATCTTTGACCTTGTCTCCACCAATCACAGACCAGGATGTCTCCAGGAGTTACTCCACCTTGGATGGACGCCACACGCCTCAGAACAGAAGGTCCACTCCAGACAAAGAGGTATACTGCACAGCACTGATCTCACACCATGTGGCTTGCTCATATTCTAGTGGATGGACAGACAGACAGACAGACACATATAGATAGATAGAAGAATCAGATTTATTGTCACATCACAGTTTTACAGGTTAACAGTGGGTACAATTTGTTTTTGGCATTGTTTCCATTGTGTAATTTTTCCAGGAAAATCAAAGAAAGGGAAGAAGAGAGAGGTGAGGGAGGGTGGGGGGGGGGGGCGGGGTAAGGAGATCAAGGCAGGAAAATAAAGGGAGTTTGAGCGCTTTTACCACAGAAAGTACTGGTACAGGGTTTTCTTCTTTGCGGGTCTTACATATTTACAAGCTTTTGCCACAAACGGTTCAACCAAAAGGTCTCTTAGCTTATTTAACCCATTCAGGACGGGAATCCATTTTGGTGTTTTAAGCATTATTTTAAACTTTAGCTATTGAAAAATAGCAAATATACCTGCTATTTTTTAAAAATCTTGAAAATGTGGCGCAATTCTATTTATTCTTTCAGAGTGAATGTTTTTAACTTATATCTTTGCTTCTGGGAGGTCCCTGGAACAACATATTTTCAGATGGGTCGGCAGCCAATTACATAGTGAAAACCACTGATATAGTTTTTTCAGAAAACTGTCATGATTTAGAACTTAAGACATTTTTTGAATCTGGTCTCAGTCCTAAATGGGTTAAAAGCTTTGCTACAAACTGTACAATTGAAGGGCCCCCCCCCCCCCCCCCCCAACAGGTCCATTTGGTTCCATTTGTACACTGTCAGAGTTACAGACTTGTAAGGGTCTTGTAGAACCCCCCCCAAGGGAACCCTAAGAGTCCCTGGACCCCACTTTGAGAACCACTGGTGTAGACAGACAGACAGAGACTGACTGACAGACAGACAGACAGAGACTGACTGACAGAATGATCGCCCATGCGTCCCTGGTCCTCTGTTTGCTCTGGTACTGCTGGTTTTCTGTCCAACCACCCGGAAGTTAAGTCATTTGACTTGGCACTGTGGTCATTCCATCTGGATTCCATTCGGATTACTGGGAGACGCCAGGGGTATGCAATCTACTACATGGTTGGAAAGAAAATCAGCAATAGTAGTCTAGAAAAATAGTGTCCATCCAAGGACAGTGGTTGAGAACCTCCGTTCCAGCTAATAATGCATGGTGCGCTCTCTCTCTCTCTCTCTCTCTCTCTCTCTCTCTCTCTCTCTCTCACTCTCTCTCTCTCTCTCTAGGTCTCCCATAAACAGATGACTCAACTTATTCTGTTCTCTCTCCTCCATCAGAAACAGCCAGCCAGAGCCATTTACGATTTTAAGGCACAGACGGCTAAGTGAGTACAGTGAAACCGTGACAGCAGGTGTACAAGAGGAGCATGTGTGTCTTCTTAACATGATCGCCTCTTTCACTCGTCGCATCATTCAACATTCATAGCACTTTAAACATTGCACTTTAAAACCACCTGATTCCACTGTACTAACCTGTGTACTGAACCAATGCAAAATAATACAAGTTTTGGCTGATACCCAATCATGTACTTAGAAGGTTGCAACACACACACACACACACACACACACACACACACACACACACACACACACACACACACACACACACACACACACACACACACACACACACACACTGATTTACCTAAAAGTGATGGGAACCACTGCCTCATGCTGCCACCTTGTGGCTGTCTGCTTAAAAATCATCAACAAGCCTTTCCCCACTACCATTTTCCAGTCAGTAAAATTCCATAGGAGTTTATACACAGGTTAATATAGTGTCAATGCCATGTGTATGCCAAAGTGTTGTCGTCGTGTCCCTCAGATGAAAATGCAAGGCTTCTAAAATGCTCACCCGGGAGCACTTGAGAGCAGAGCGATTTCTCAGCTGACACAAATTGATATTAGATTATCTGTAGTATACTGTACAAAATTTAGCTAAATACTCAAGAACCAGCAGAAATGTATAGACATTGAGCAACTGCATGGGGCTATTTATCCCCTAAAATGTCTATAGATCATTTACAGTACGGACAAGCTCAACTCAACTTCAACTTTCTGCAAGCTGTCAACGACAGACACCGAATCTCTGTGTCTCCTCCCCAGTCTGTCAGCTCTCCTGCCGGAGCACGGCTGGATCGATGTTTGTAGTGTTTGTCTTGCTCCTCCTCGACTCTGAGTCGAGGAGGAGTTGAACATTGTCCAACTCTCAGCTACCAGATTAACAGCTACAATGTGCAAGGCTCAGTGCAGAATAGACGTATGCGCTTTTCCAATTGAATACCATTCAAAATATACATTGCTCAGGGAAAAAAATGCCTTGGTGGACACTGACAAAAAAAACGCGTATTCAGATACGACAGTCAATCATTTTCTTCTTCTGGGTGCAAAATGGTTATAATAAACGTACCGGTAACTTTTGTGCACTCTAATACATCATAAGTAAAGGTCTCTGCCAGTGTAATGGCACTAACAGATACATTGCTGTATTGTGTCTTGGGGCAGAGTGCATGAATACAGCTGGAGGTTTGCTGTCCTGACTCATGCTGTGATGGATGCTCTTGCTGATGTCTTTTTAATGAAGCCCAGTCTGCTGGGTGGAGTTTTCTCTGCACCGTGGAGGAAAAGCATGTCTCTGTTCCTGCAATGTCTTCATCACTTCACTCATTATGTTCATGTAACAAACAAAATCAGTCATATGTCGTTGCTGGCAAAAGAATAATAATTGATGTGCACTCTGCGAAAGAGGAGAGATTATTATTAGTTAAGTATTGTCCTGAGTGACGGGTCAAGTCTCCAACCTCAACACTTGAGTTGAGTTACTGTTATATCTCTCCACCAACATGTGCGATGGCCACAAATCGCATTTTAAGATTTACTGTAGTTTTTCTCCAAATGAGTTGCAGCGACATCTCACTGATATCACTTGAACAAGTAACACATGAGCCAAGCTAAAACCAAACAAAAGCCAACAGGCCTATCTCACAGAATTACCCCGCCCCCTTAATACGCCCCCTTTCCGCGTTAGTGGTGATAGCGTGACGTCACTCCATAGACACTACATGTTAACAGAGGTAATTTAAGAAGTCTACAACTTTTGTTTTCTCAAGGTAAGGTTTGTTCTATCTGTTCGAGCTGATTTACCATCTTGTTTGCGTCATAATAATATTGGTCTGTCACATTTAGGAAATGTACTTAGATTCTCCAGAGAAAAAAACGTGTAAATGCTAATGTTAAATGACACCACTATCTACCGGAAGGGGGCGTGGAAAGGGGGCTGTGAGATAGGCCTACTGTAGTGTACTGCACTCGCAATAATTACTCCTAAATGGAGGTGCTTATGGTAAAGACGTGGTAGAGATGTGGTAACAGATGCAGTGTCTTGTGTTCTAGGGAGCTGACCTTTAAGAAGGGAGATGCAGTGAACATCATCCGACAGATAGACACCAACTGGTACGAAGGAGAGCACCGCGGAAGAGTGGGAATTTTCCCCATCTCATATGTGGAGGTGTGTCATTTACAGTTACACCATTAGTTTTCAATGTTTTTTTTCTTTTGTTCTTTTGCTACGGACCGCCCTGACAACATTTTGTGCCAGGGACCTCACATTTTGAACATTTTGGGGGAAAAAACGGTCGAAATGACTAACCAATCAGGAAGCAGACAGGCAAATCAACCAATGACAAAGCTTCTATAGGAACATCTTTGAATGCAGATTGCGGCCCCTAGATGTGTCACAGAGACTACATATGTTTTGGGAGCGATGTGTTTTTACCCATTGCTGGCTGTCTGAATACAAAAAAAAAGAAAAAGAAAAGGTCATTAAAATGTTGACATATTATTGCTTATAGCCACTTTCATGACAGTAAAATGTTGAAAATGAGTGGAATGCCCCTTTAATGGGTTTACTCGCTCTCATCCATCTCCTGTAGAAGATGGCGTCGGCGGAGAAGCAGCAGCCTGTCCGGCCTCCTCCACCAGCACACGTCAGAGAGATCGGGGAGGCGCTGGCTCGCTACAACTTCAACGCAGACACCAACGTGGAGCTGTCTCTGAGAAAGGTCAGCTTGAGTATGGGGCGCTGTGATGGGAACAGCACCATGTGCACTGATGCATTGTGGTGATCCCAAGTAGCCTAATGAAAATCACATATATATATACACTCAGTCGTTGAGCAAAAACGTTGTCGTGATTCTCACTATAAACGATTCAAAATCGATTCACAATTTCCAAACATATATGGTGTTTGTGATATTCGGTTTTATCTTAAAGTCTCAGGGAATGTGCAATATTGTATGGCCATAACACCTTAGAAGCCCGGAACTATTTAATCCATTTCATCCAGGGTGCCCATCATTTGTAGCGCACGGACCACTTTTACCGGCGCACCGGAAGCTGGTGTGCATGTCTGTGTAGCAGCTAACAATAGCCACACCACTCTAGAGTCGATCGACAACAACGGGAGGTAATAATAAATCTATCGCGACTAGCGACTGGACCGCTGAGCGCCGTCTAATACAGGATCTTTTTTCAGAATTAGACGGGATGATTTAGATCGGGAGTTATGATCGTTTTAAGATCGTTTTCGTCAGCTAAACAGGCAGGGGAGATTTTCGATGACGTGTCACTTTTTGACACGTCATCGGATCGGGCAACAAGCGCTCCAAGGCTCTAGAGCGATGACAACGGTTTTGTTTTCATTAATCTCCATCTTGTTTATCAATCTCCGGCTTGGGCACTTGACCGTGACCTTGAACTTGGACGGAGAACTCCGGCTTGGACATCCAAGGTGTTTAACATGTAGAAATTCTAGCATGATTTGCCATTTATTTTCCCTAAAATTAAGCTTCGAGTGTTGATTCAGTGATTGTGTCACTTCAATAAAAAAATACTGGGTTAATTGTTACATAAAATTCTACTGTTTTACTATACTGTACATTTTGCAATTAAAAGCAGGTCTGTCTGATCTACGGTTTCTAATGTTGCACTGTTGACAGCTAAAACGTGGGGGTGGTTAAGGTGGTCATTGTGGGTGGAGTTAAGTACCTATTGTCCTTCCCATTGACACACCAGCACTAGGTGTTGAAATGTTGTGAACATTCAAAGGGGATTTTCTCAGCTTTGGGTAAAACGGCACAATCATTTTAAAATGGTCATATCTCCTTCAAATATTTTCCAATTTAATTGAATGATACATCATATGAAAGCTTACATTCTATACTTTAATAATCTGAAAAATTACTCTGGTCGAGATGAGGGCCTATTTGCCAGACCCGGTCACAAATGTAAGCTTACCATCAATCATATTCAAGTGACTCCAGTCACTTCAGTTGAGCACAGCCAAGCTGTGTGTGACGCTCGTTGACACTCGTTAATGTTACTTGCATCAAGGCAAGGGAATGTGATGATGTATGATGAGCACCCCTCACTTCACACGTGTGATTTTGTCTTTTCTTTTAATCGTGTGTGCATGCGTATGTGCATGTCCCTCCCCCAGGGTGAGAGAGTGATCCTGGTGAGGAAGGTGGATGAGAACTGGTACGAGGGGAAGATCCCAGACAGCACGAAGCAGGGCATCTTCCCCGTCTCCTACGTCGACATCGTCAAACGCTCGCCGTCCAAGAGCCCCGCCCACCACGCAGACCCCCACGGTTACCCCAGCAGCCGCACACCTAGCTCCACCCCCACCAAGGTAGGAACACGCCCCTTACCAATCAGCAGTGGTTCTCAAGCGCATCATGCGATGTGAAATTATGTTTAAGCCATCGTATTATATTAACCCATGAATCTAAATGGGAAACATTAGCCTTTGTGAAATGGTTGTAGATATTCAACTGTCGGAATCTCTGTGACGTACATTATTTGATTTGTCGTGGGCAATCACATTGCTTGCAACTGTTTCCTTCACCAATGCTCTCCAATGGCTGCAATCCTGAAAGCCTTGTGAAAATAAGTCATCATTCATGCATTATTTAAGCCAGCAGTCTTTCAACAGGGGGGCAACATACTGCCATTACTTACACACATACCTCCCCACTCCTCTTTTATAAGCCTCCCTCTTTTCCTTCCTTTTCACTTTATACAATCTGAAGCCTCTCGACCTTCCTCCACCCTCTCCCTCCTCTTCCTCCACCCATCACCAGCCCTACCACTCCCCTCACGCCGCCTCGAAATCACTGCACCTGCAAGCTATCACCAGTGAGTGGCTGGCCCTCACACTGGACCCCTCCACCTCCACCACACACTCCCCCACAGTGACCCCCGTCCCCCCAACACCACCCCCGCTTCCCACCAGTCTTCAGGACCCCAGGGCGACGCCTCCAGCACCGCCTAAAAGAGGCTTTACACCTCCACCCCGAACTTTGTCCAGAAAACCAACCACCGGCGTGTTCAAACAAGGAAAACAGGACCCAGACCGGCACCTGCAGTCTGTCACCAGTGAGTGGCTGGCCCTCACAATGAACCCCTCCACCACACCCTCCCTCTCAGCGACCCCGCCCCCCACTGCCCTCATCCTTGGGACCCCGGGGCGACCTCGGAACTCCGTGGTGACCCCGCCAGCACCACCTAAAAGAGGCTTTACCCCTCCACCCCGGACATTGTCCAGAGAAATAAGCCCCGCGTTCACCTCGTTCACCTCTCCTCTCCCCGGCTCCTCTTTCAAACATGGGCTGAGTGACGCGAAAGGGACCCAACAACTGTCACATGGGGTCACAGGAAGGGGGTTCTTCTGCACAGAACCAGAACCTGAGAGCCTACCTACAGACGTCCCACAGTGGTACAGGCCAAGCAAGGCGCAAGTAAAGCACAGAGGTGAAGACCCCAGAGTTCAGCATCAAGGGGAAAACCCCTATGACCGGCTGTTGTCATTGATCATGGGTGGTCTCGCTAGTGCAGACGATGCGGAGGTCTTGAGGTTACCTCCGGCGCAACCAACTCACGCACTGATCCTGGGTGGTCTCGCCAGTGCTGACGATGGGGAGGTCTTGATGTTACCTCCGTCGCAACCAACCGCACTGATTGGTAAATCCTTCCACAACAGGGCATGGTCACCAGCAGCGAAAAGCCCGGCCGCCGCCCCTAGCGGCCAGTCTGAGGGCAGCCTTTGCCTGGGGGTAGAGCGTCACAAGCCGGTGACAATGGAGCCGTTGTCTATCACTTGGAAGGGCCGGTCGCAAGTCGAGGAGAGTCAAAGACGGGAGACGGGTGACCTGCCGTTGTTCAGAGGGGAGGGGTTACCCGTGTTGTTCATTCAGGAAGAGGAGGATGCTAGACAGGAAGCGGAGAAGAGTAGAAACCACAGTGAACAGGTAGAGCGTGTGGACTAAACTAAGTTGCCTGTACACAACAAAAACATCCTGAGTGTTAGTTTAATCTTTACACAAGAGTTTGATAAACTGACCCTCAGGACACGTTTTGCTGTGTATGACAGCTGCGCAATAATGTCGCATTTTGCACCAAATAGACATCCCAGCTGCTGCTATCCATGATAGATTCACATCCCATTCTGCGGTTGTTTTGATTGTTCAGGTTGTCATTTCAGCTTCAGGGTTGATCGCTGTGTCGTTGCCTCTGTAGGCTGACGTCTGTCCACCCACGGCCACGTGTCGTTCTTATCGCGGCCTCAGGTCACCTTCCCCACCGCCTCTCCTTCCTCCTCCCTCCACACCTCCTCCCACTTCCTGCGCCTCCCCCCTTCCTCCTCCCCCCGCTCCGCTCCGGCCTGACCCTTTCACCGTCACACTCCCCAAACCATGCAGGCTCCCAGCCTCTCCCCCTACTCCTCTTCTGCTCTCCTCCGCGGAGCGCTCCGCGCTTCCTCCCATCCCAACGCGTTTTCCACTACCTCCTCCACCCGCCCTGCCATGCTCTGCCCTCCCTCGCTCCTCTCCCGGCTCGCCTCACCTCCTCCTCTCCACCTCCCAGCCATTCTCCTGCTCCCCTCTCCTCCTTGGCTTTCCCCCGCCTACTCCTCCTCCTCCCCCGGTTCCCATGCCCATCCACCTCCCACCCCTCCCTCTTCTTCCTCATCCGCCTCCTCTTCCTCCGCTGTCCTGCTCTCCTCCCATCACCACTCCATCCTCCCCTCCACCAATACCTCCACCAGAGCCTAGGTCTGCCAAGGTCAAGGTAATAACTCAGCTGCTTGTTGATGATGATGATGATGATAGTGATGAAAATTACAATGACAGCTCGCCTGACAGAATAACACTGTGTGACACTTTTGGGTGTTAGCAAAATAGTTTGTCTCTAACCTGTGCATACATTAACATCTACTCACAAAAAAATACCGATTTGTGGATTTGTGGTAAACAGGGTCCTCAGCTGCCAGAGAAGTGCGTGCGTGCGTGCGTGCGTGCGTGCGTGCGTGCGTGCGTGCGTGCGTGCGTGCGTGCACCTATGTCTGATGGAGTTGGGTTTGGGTGTGGGAATTCTGCAGGTGGTGTGTTTACTGTGTGCGTGCATGCCAGCGTGCGCCTGTGTGTGAGTTGGGTGTTTTAACTAGGGGTGCAACAGTTAATCGAACTAATCGATTTAATTCATTAATCTGAAAGATAATCAATAATCGATAATTTAATAAAATAATCAATTAATAATTGATCCCTAATTTGGGAATGTCATTATAGGGCAATCTCGGGTTGTAGCTTGAGCTATTTTCAAAAATGTTCCACGAACCCAACGCGCCTCTCAATTGTTCGATTATTCGAAAAAGTAATTGACAGATTAATGAAGAAAACAATAGACGTTGCAGCCCTGGTTTCAACCGAGGCTGTGTCGGAGAGTGGAGGCGCTGACTAGGTCTGTCACTTCTGGTTCTTTCAGCCGCATTTTAAGCGGGATGTGATGGTTGACGGTAAACCTCCTCGTAGCCCCAACGCCACCAGGAAGTCCTTTATGTCAGCCCTTAGAGGTCAAAGGGTAGGGGGCGTGACCTCATCATCATCACCCCATGCTGTGACACAATGGAATATGGCCTTGTTTGTAGCATATTCCACCATAGTGCATGCCAGCGTGTGATGTTTAAATTATAACTTGAATACAAAGGCATTTGTTCCTATGGAGATATGGAATGGAGGAATGGTGTGTTTTGGCTAAACTGGTGACTTTTTAGGCTTGTCTGGTTGATTTGTATTTAGCTTTGTGTACAGTAATGGGATTCTTCATACTGCATCTCTGTGTACAGATGGACATGCATGCTTGAGAGGGATCGTAAACACGTCATGATTCTCTCTCTCTCTCTCTCTCTCTCTCTCTCTCTCTCTTTCTCTCTCTCTCTCTCACAGCGATATGTTCAGCAAGATACACTTCATGGTGGAGGAGACCCGTAAGTCAATATTCTCATAGTTGCACGCAGAATTATGATTGTCATGTCCATAGAATGGCTGAAGAAATCACTGTCTAACCCAGACCGCACATCATGTGAGCTGTGATTTATTGTGCCAACCGTATTCATTAAATTAGAGTCCAACATGTATAGTTGTTATGTTGTAAATTATCCTGAATATCTAGAATCAATGTCCACACATGCAGTGGTGCAGTGGTGTATTATATGCCTGTGTGAATTATTATGGCAGTGATATGACGAATGGTACCCTAACAGTCACAATATATATTTATATTGTTATATTTTATTGTGCTCTAAACAAACATTAAAAAGTCCATAGACTTGGCTGCAATATGATTTTCAAAAGCAATGCCCTCAAAAACACTAATTATGGAGATATACAATTATTCTGCCCGACAGCTTGTTGCACAAACATTATCACAGCAAGCAAGTGGATGTCCAAAAAAAGAAAGTACAAGTTACTGATAGACATGTTTGACCCGTGCAGGTTCCGGGCAGTGTACAACTACCTGCCCCGCAATGAAGACGAGCTGGAGCTGAAGGAAGGAGATGTTGTTGATGTGATGGAGAAGTGTGACGATGGCTGGTTTGTTGGTAAGAAGAGAGAAACCTTGCTACCCACAGTGTTACTATTTACTAAAAAGGACATGAATATGATTGTATGCCTGTTATGTGAATGCACATAATCAGTATCAGCTTTATTGTCACATCACAGTCTTACAGGTAAAAAAGTAGGTGAAATTCATTTTTGTGCATATAGTTCCCACAATGAATTGGAGATTAAGGCAAGAAAAAGAAAGAAGGTTTGAGCGCTTTTGCCACAGAAAGTACAGGTAAAAGGGTACTAAAGGCTCTTAGCCTTTTACACATGAGATAAGTACCTTATACTGTACCTGAGATGTGGTGCGTGAGCATAGCACCCGCTGTGTACTGTGCATTATATATGCTTAACCCATTACCCGCCTTCGGCGTAGATCTACACCAAATGAATTAATCTGACCCAGCGCCATTAGCGTAGATCTATACGCCAATTGGTATTTTATAGTGCTTATGATCGATCGAGTCGTGATGCTACTTACATTAGCACTGGGTTGCTAGCTGGTGTTGTCAACAGCAATGGAGCACGCCATCTTGAAGTGAGTGGGCACCCACTCTGTTTATTTCAATCGCCTTTATCTCCAATTCCTTGTCCCAGGTGGCATTTCTGGTCAAAGCAAGCGTTATTTGACGGCCTATAGCCACTGCTGTAATGGTTTTTATTTGTTATTTTTTTAACCTTTACAGGCTAGAAGAATGTATCTGTTTTGTAGTTGTTTTGTGACCCAATCCACAAGTACTACTGTCACTGGCTGAATAGATTAATTTCTCTTCTTGAATAGACATCAAATTGTGCCAGCCACTAGATGGTGCCAGAGTGTCACCATGTATTTTTAACAGGCTTTTGCCTAGAAGAAAAACAAGTTGACAAGTTATCCCTCACAGCTGGACTCAGCCTGAGGATGTGATTGTTCAGTTAGAAGACTCAAGGACATTTCAACATCTCAGCATAAATATTTTTGTCCTGAAAAAAACTCTACAGCCAAATTCTTGGAGAGGTGAGGAGTTTGACACAGTGTTAACTAGAACTGCACTCCGTCGAGTGCCTGGAGCACAGGTCTCCGCCAGGCCGGGTTGCTTATCCAGTATAGAGGAGATAAAACATGAAAGATAATTACGTACTAATTCGTTTATTTTAGGTTGATCAAACCAGGGCTGTGCAGAGAGCACTGAGGGGGCAGGAGGGCACATGTGCGCGTGCGTACCGCATTGAATGTCTTATGCTAATGGAGCAAGATGTTCCACAATAACTTGGCCCATGTCATAGGACATACAGTAAAAAAAAGTATTGGAATTTGGAAATACTCCAGTAAAGTACTTAAGTAAATTTACTTAGTTACTTAAGTATTTACTACACCACTGATTACACCACACTAACAGCTCTCTGTCTCTGTGTGACTGCTGCAGGGACCTCTCGACGGAGCAAGCTGTTCGGAACCTTCCCAGGGAACTATGTGAAGCGGCTATAGTGACGCAGACCACCTCCAACCATCACCCAATCCTCCACCCCCAACCCCAACACAACCCTGACACCACATCAAGACGTGTCACAGCCAAGACCCCTCGCACATAAAAGTGTGTGTGTGTGTGTGTGTGTGTGTGTGTGTGTGTGTGTGTGTGTGTGTGTGTGTGTGTGTGTGTGTGTGTGTGCGTGTGTATGTGCGTGTGTATGTGAGTGTGTGTAGCTTACCAGCTTCACACATAAAGAGAGGACATCTAGCTGTAACTAGCCATCTTTACGGAGGACTTATTCCACTAATTATATAATTCCTTTTTTTTCTATCATGGAGCAACTAGGGCTTTGTACTCCTGTGCGCCAATGACCTTTGACCCTCTTGATACTAAAGGAAGGCCTCGAAATGAAGATGGCGGTGTTATTTTTCTTTTATTATTTTAACTTTGTTTCAGGATGCTTTTCTTTTTAATCTAAATACAGTTTCCATCTTACGGCAATAATTGCAGCTTTGTTCTCTGCTATACTGTTGTAAGTATATTGCCACAATTATCTTTTGTCCAGTGTCACGCATGTTTAACACATGTTTGATGTTTGAAGTATCCCCAAAACTAGTATTTTTTATTTTATTTTTTTCACTGAGAGTATTCTAAATCCCAGGATCACACGTGTGTTTACATTTTTACCGGCTATACGGCTCAAACTCATTGGGATGAAACCGAAATTGTGGTTGGCTTTGATTCACACTTTAAATGCTTTTTTAATAATGAAAACTTCAAAACCCGGCACAAAGTGTATAGCTGTGTTTACTTGTGCATTACCCTGCATTATCGATGCCTGAGAGGGTTAAGGCCTACTGTACGTGCATCGCAACACAACATGTAATGAATTGATTCAGTGATAAGGGTTTTTGTCATCCAAAATGCAACGAGTTTCACTGGAAAGGACAGGATTCATATTAGGGCCCATTTATACACAATGTACGGATTGAGACGTCTGTCCATTTTCTGTGGTTCATAATGAACGTTTTCTCGACAAAACGGAGCAATATCATCGGAAATTGTTGGGGCAGATTTCCTTGAACTAAATCTAGTCCAAGTAAGACTTGATGAAGACTATGAATTGGTATATTTATTCTGATACGTAAAGAGTGTATAAATGGGCCTTTAGGTGTGATCAGATGATAACGTAATGTAATGCATGTATTTAATGTACTGGCAATTTCATACAGTATCTAAAGGTAGATGGAGTAAGTGAAGATCTGTCTTTAGATAGTTATCTACAGTATGACAGGGGTCTCTCCAGGTGGGTTGCCAATTTCAGACGATTAGGAGAGAGTGCCCATTTCTCAACTTCAATTTTCTCCAAGCATTCCAGTTCCAGTTTTGTCTGATCACTTCTTTGCATCATCACTTCCAATTTGACTTGCTTATCCTGTATCCTGTATGAGAGATGCAGAGAAGGGGAGGGGAGGGGAGGCGGGGAAACCGGGAGACCCCTGTTACTGGACAAACACACTATAGAAATGATTGCTATCAGAATATAGAGCTACTTAAAGGGACATTTCACCCTTTTTGCAAAAAAAGATATGTTAATGACGTTTAGAAGATTTAGAACACTTTCCTGGGGGTCTTTATGTGTGTAATTTGTGGTTTTAGATATTTTAGATTTTAGCAGTGAGCCCAGTGTCTCTGATGTCATGGACTCTGAGCAGTGAGCCCAGTGTCTCTGATGTCATGGACTCTGGGCTCACTTACTTCCTGGACTACAATTCCCATAATGCTTTGGTGCACTGCTCCTCCTTGTGAATAGGGGGAGGGCTGTCTTACTGAGACAACATGTAGTCCAGGAAGTAAGTGAGCCCAGTGTCCATGACATCAGAGACACTGGGCTCACTGCTAAAATCTAAAATATCTAAAACCACATATTACACACCAATGATCCCTGGGTCGGCGGTTCGAATCCCGGCTCCTCCTGTCCACATGTCGAAGTGTCCTTGGGCAAGACACTGAACCCTACATTGCCTCCAATGAGTCGGTCGGTGTAAGCTTGCCACCATTGGTGTGTGAATGTGGGAAGTGAGGACGCTGGCGTCGACTGTTCGCCGCTTCACCTCCCAATGTATGAATGAATGAACCATTGTAAAGCGCTTTGAGCACTTGGAAAAGCGCGATAAAAATGCAATTCATTATAAAGACCCCCAGGAAAGTGTTCTAAATCTTCTAAATGTCATTCACATATATATTTTTGCAAAAAGGCTAAGTGTCCCTTTAACTTACAGCACCTTGAGTACTACTCGTTGATGATGAGGACATTGTAGCCATGCAAACATGTT
This sequence comes from Electrona antarctica, assembly GCF_951216825.1. Lineage (NCBI taxonomy): Eukaryota > Metazoa > Chordata > Actinopteri > Myctophiformes > Myctophidae > Electrona > Electrona antarctica. The sequence goes on from NC_136809.1 coordinate 23,856,388, forward strand.
GCAATAATGCAGTATGTCAGGTGAAAGCATTGTTACTGCACAGGAATCTTAAGTCAATGTTACACTGTGTTACACATGGCAATGCATAATTATTATATAAATGACACTTGTCAACAAAGTTGTTCAACAAATTACAAATGAGCTTTTGCACATGGAATACAGCACACTTACAGTATGTTAAACGTTGGCCGAGGTATTCGTGGCTGGATAACACATGGGATATACAGTATAGTATTCATGGCCTATAAAATATGGCAGGCAAAGACTTTTTCTAATCTTGCAAGTTTTTTTTTTATCTTTAGTATAAAGTTTTGGAGGAAAAAGGCTACATTTCAAACATCCTGTTTTGTATTATTTCTCTCACCATAACCGATGGACTTTTGAAGACAAATGCCTTTAACTTCATCTATGAGTTCTTCATTGTTTCACTCCAGATGTTACAACAACTCGTCACTGTTGGGCAGAAGCCTAGTATCTCCATATTTTATATTTGTATCTATTTTCTAGCCTTAAGTTAATTACTTAGTTTATAAGTCATGGCATTTAAGTGTCACACAAATGTGAGCGTGTAGATCTGCTATTTTCACATATCACATGACATGGCCAAAGTAGGGATGCCAATTAACCAATGAAAAGTATTAACACAAGCTTGTGACTAAATAATAACAAATTGGATCCTTTACACACATTTTTTTTTCCATTTCTTGAAAAGTTATTGGTTTTGGACATACAGTACAAGGTTTCCACCCGACAGCAACACATTGAAAGCTGGTGATGGATATGATGTAAGTCGTGTGATTTTGATCATGTTTAAAACATGTATGTGGAGAAAAATAAGGTGACTGTCGTTTTCTCTCTGATATTTATTAGTGGACGAGTGCTGCTTGACATTAGTATGAATATAATGAGACATTTAGTCCGTCCAGAAAAAGATACAAGCTGTAGAAAGGATGGAATTTCACGCTTATATACTCACTCTGTATTTATTTTTATCCTCTCACTGAAGTGGCTTAAGGTGAAGTGTACTTTGAACATTATTCAGTCGTTTTGAACATTATTCAGTCGTGGCAAGTGAAACACACTTTGTGGAAGCTGTATTATTTTTTTCGATTTTTCCATGAAGTTTTCCTTATACAGATTGGGTGTTGAATATTACAAAAGACTGTATCTGGACCTGTTTAATTTCTGAGTTTATTTAAAGGAGACATGGAATGAATAGCATTTCATTGAACCATTATTTTCAATACAGTTATGTTAATGAAGTTGTTTTCCCACACGTTTTGTGATGGAGTCCTGTTGGGTATTGTCACTGAGGTGCATGTGTTTGCTATAACCTTTGGAGACATACACGTACCGTAGGCCTACAACAATTTTAATGATCAGCTTGTCATGTTCAATGAACATGATTTATGTATTTTTTTTAATTGCCTTTTATTTGTCTCACATTGGATGGACACTGACAGCAAAGCAATCGTTAAAAGCACCTTAATATTTTATTTTATTTTTTATTTTATTTGTGTTGTTTCCTTTCCTCCACCCACCCCCCCATTAACTGTTCCCCTCTGTGTGAGAGCACTGTGTGTGTGTGTGTGTGTGTGTGTGCGTGTGTGCGTGTGCGTGCGTGCGTGCGTGCGTGCGAAGGATGGCCATCCTTCTCCATGTGTTTGTACTGGAGTGTCCTTGCGCAAGACCCCCGAGAGTAACTGCTTGCAATGAGCATGTTGGTGCCTTGCATGGTTGCCTCTGCCATTTGTTTGTGTGTGAATGATGGAGCTCTTTGGAGAAGGGCTAAATGGTAAATGCACCATTTGCCATTTAGTGTTTTGTGTATGTGGTGTTTTTGTCAGTGCGTGCGTGCGTGCGTGCGTGCGTGAGCGCTTTTGTAAGCCTTTTTTGTATGAGAGAGTTGTAAAATGTCTGACCTCCATCACTTTATAAAGTAATCTTGTTTCTCACCCTCCATGTTTGGAATCCTCTCTTTCTTTACATCCTTTTGTCCATCTTCATTCGTTTTTTGGGGGGTCTGCATCAGTGTCACTGGGTCATCAGAATCAGTAGTGGACATCAACTAAGCACATGTACTTGTGTACACGTACTTTACTGTACTTGAGTACACAGCAAATGAAATTAAATGAAATGATTACTATATTGACCCAGGGTATCTGGGCTAAGCTCAAGAACTTGTTTCCAGCCAGGCCCTGCTCATAGAACATTTCATCGTAGTGGTTCAATGCCTTGTTCAAGGGCACTTCAGCGGTGGTAATTTTAACGTGTCGGACCGCTGATTCGAACTGGCGACCTTCCGGTATCAAGACCGCTCCGCAATCCGTTCGGCCACCGCTGCCACATTCACTTGTAGTTGAGTTGAGTAACATCCGACCAGAAGTATAGATATACTTTGACTCGAGTACTGGTGTTGATTACTTTGTCCACCACTGAGCATCAGAACACTCTGAGCATGTAGGCCTTTGTTCTGCTCATCTGTGGCGTCATCAGGTTTTAAATGTTAGTACAGAGCTCTACTCTACTTTGACGACTGCCTTTTTTACGTCCAATTCTTGTTTGACAGCCATGCTTTTACAGACCTTTCCTCTACTGCAAAAACAACATCAATATAACTTATGCAAACTTTGAAAATACATTCAGCGTTACCCAAGAAAGTGTTTGGAAATGTGTGCAGAAGATGTTAATTGAACTGTACTGACTCTGTTAAAATGTAGGGTCTTGTAGTATGAATTTGATACTTTTTTTGGGGACATATTTGGACAGAGAACACTGGCATGGTTGAGAAAACATTTGTCCCATGTTATGTTTGTATTGTATTTGAAACAACAGGTGAGCCTGTGTTTTGTTAATGTAAAATCAAATGGATTTGATGCACTCAGAAGTATTTCTATAATCTCCTAGCTCTGGTTGGGTGATTTTATGGGGCTGTATTGCTAATAAAGCTCACATGGTAGTTGGTATATTTTCCCCTTATTTTTGAAAAATAAGAATAGTTATACAGGTTATTTTTTTAACACATTATACTTTGTCTAGTTTTTGGTAGTTACATTATTTATTAATGCATATAAATTCCATTATGATATACAAAGATGAATGTGTGAATTTTGGTAAGGAGATCAAGGCATGAACAAGAAAGAAAGTTTGAGTGCTTTAACCACAAAAAGTACAAGTAAAAGGTTTTCTTCTGTGTGGTTCTTAGATATTTACAAGCTTTTGCCACAAACGGTAGCCTACAACCAAAAGGTCTCTTAGCTTATTTACAAGCTTGAAGCTTTTGCTACAATCACAGTACAACAGGAAAAAGCCCTGGATGGAGTCTACACAAGAATGCTACGAATGGCACTAGGTATCACATGGACGGACCGCATCATGTGGACCTCTATGGGGACCTACCACGGGTCACGGACAAAGTCAGAGAGAGAAGGATGAGGCTGGCAGGGCACTGCATCAGGCATCCACTTGAGGCAAGTAAATTGACTATGGGAGCCAACCCAGGGCAAAGCCAGGAGGGGAAAGAAGCGTACCACCTATGTAGACTAGCTTTCTCCACACACACACAGAAATAATAATAATAATAAATAAATAATAATAATAATAATTTCGCCCCAAAATGTCACATAGGCTCCACCCTTTGTGCGACAAGCACTCGATATCTCAGAATTACTCTGTGTGGAGCAATAAGGTTTGGAGTCAGCAGATCTGTACATCACAGACTTACCTTATTTGTAAGAGTTGCCTTGTGTCACACCAGGCTTGCATGGTAATGGTAGTGTAACCCATATAAAACTAGAAAAAGTGCCCTTCTGGGCACAGGTCTCCACCAGTGTGTGTGATGTTTGGCAAAATGTTTAGGAGTAATATATAAACGTGTGTGTGTGTGTGTGTGTGTGTGTGTGTGTGTGTGTGTGTGTGTGTGTGTGTGTGTGTGAGACGTGGCTTGGCCTGTTGTAGCGCCACCATGAGGCTGATTTGAAAAGTGTCAAGTGGCATTTCTTCCTCAGCCTAGTGGGAATATGCATGCACAGTTTCACCGCAATCGGACGCTGCGTTGAGTAGTTGTGGCGATTTGTACAAAACGGGTACAAAGCGGGCTACTCCTGAAAAGTTTAGAAGCCAATCGTAGCCAATGAGGGTGGATTATGAGAAATCAAACAAACCCGTCTTGATCACATGACTATGGAGAGCATGTGTACTGATTTGCGTGAAATTTGGATACAATCTGAAGGAGTAATATTAGAAAATGTGTTTTACATATGTCGGCCTCCTGGTGGCGCTATAAAGAGCAGATGTGAAAAAGTCCAGGCAAAGGTTTTTCCTTGGCCTCTAGGGAGTGTGCATACATGGTTTTACACAGATCGGTGCAGTTATAGGTAAAAACACTTTTCGGCCAGTTATAGCGCCACCATGAGGCTGAGTTGAAAATAGTCAAGTGGCATTTCTTCCTCGGCCTAGTGGGAATGTGCGTGCAAAATTTCACGGAAATCACACAATGTGTTCATGATTTGCAGCATTTTGTTTGAAACGGAGCACTCCTGCGAACTTTGGAAGCCAATCGTAGCCAATCAGGATGGGGTCTGAAAAATCTGAAAGACCTGTTTCGTTGAATGGCTCTAGAGAGACTGTACCAATTTGCGTAATGTTCGGACCAAATCTGTAGGTGTACTGTCAAAACATTTGTTTTGCACAAAGCGGCCTCCTGGTGGCGCTATAACAGGCCAATGTGAAAACTTTGGAGCAGAGGTTCAGCTCTGGCATCCAGGGAGTGTGTGTGCAGAGTATGGCTGCGATCAAGCCAACGGTGCCAGAGATTAGCTGTTCACAGACGGACACACGGGCGGACGGACGGACGGACGGACGGACACACGGACGGACGGACGGAGTGCAAAACATACTCTCCCCCCATGCCTTCGGCCTGGTGGAGACAATGAACACTACACTGAAAGGGGTAAATAGCCTTAGGACAGTAGGTGAGCTCTCCACCAGGGGGAGCTCCTTGGCATATGTGTAGGATTACTTCTCTGCATTGTGCAGAGTAAGAGAGAAGGAAGCCAGAGCCATCAATTCAGTCAAGATTGCCTGGGGTCCTGCTACTATGCATTTATATCATGACAGCCCCAGCTCAGACATCCTTCAAAGTGCCCATTTTAATCAAAAATGAGAGTGGCCATGACGTCACAATGCCTACCAGTCGAAACATGGCTGAATTGATGGCTCAACCAGCAGGTGTGCACCTGGGATTGTGTGAACATTCCTGGCATATCCGGTCACAGCCGGACATCTTCTGACCTGCTGGAATAGTAACACACTTCTTGTTCATCAGCTTCACTTTTCCGACCTTTCCATTCTCTTGCTCGACTCTATATCTGCTGTATAGTCTTTTCAAAAGAGGAGCATAAGCACAGTCCCCTTTTCTGCTATTAGAGCATCCCTCTTCTTGACTCACACAGGATTTATATAGAATGTCCATCACATTTGTCCCAAACAGCACAGGAACCTCTGCATTAGTTCTACAATCAGGTACAGTAGCAAATAGAGCTTAGCAGTTTGCAAGGGACACACATGACAAGTAGCCTATAGGATGAGTTTTCTTATTTTATTCTTATGACTTTTTTAGTCAGCCGCCAGCGTGCCAAAATATTAACTGGCATTCTCCTCCGTCTACATAATGGAAACATAAAGTAGGCTACTCTCACTGTCTAGAAGGAATTTTAAGCCTGCAGGTTTAGATTAATTAGCGGGAACATGCTGACCATTTGACACATTTTAACCACTTTATGTCAGTGGTGTAAACCACTCCTACAACTGGCTTTGTTAGTTTACGTGTCTGTCCGAGTGTCCGTACCAAAAAAATTAGCATGGTTGCTATGGTCACCCAGTTCACACAGGTGTGATTTCATTACGTCAGAGTGGTGCAAACCACTCCAACAACTGGCTTTGTACCCGTGTACACGTGTTCGTACCAAGAAAATTAGCATGGTTGCTATGGTTAGTGTGTGACGTCAGAGCACAGCTGATCAGGCTATATAAGAATATAAGACCTTGCACCACTCAGTTCACACAGGTGTGATTTTTTAAACTACACTGCATGTTGTAGCAATAGGCTAGTGGTGGAATGGTAGGCCAGTGTGTGATACTGCTAGCTGTTTCTTTAAGAAGATGTTGAGAAATAAAGAACAGAAAAGACAAGCAAGCAAGAGAGGTACATTTTAGAGAGAGAGAGAGAGAGAGAGAGAGAGAGGGGATGTACTGGCTCAAAAGAGAAATAGAGGAGGGGCCGTGGGTCACTGAATTATCATCTTGGATCAAGTTCACATCTTCTAAACAGAGTGTGAGGGATATAGGAGAAAGGAGAGAGAGGAAGAGAGAAGGTTAAGAGAGTTAAGAGAAAGAGCCTTGGGTCCCATCCAGATCAATGGACGCTGGAATGTGCCTGTGGGACCTGCACTGCGCCTCCAGACCAAATAAGGACTGAAGCGCCAGAGCAAGAGAGAAGGCCAGCCTGGCTCAGAGCTGCCCAGGATGATGAGAGATGACATGCGCTGATATCTGACAGAGGCCTAGCGTGGCTCACGTTCCCTCCATGCTTGGAACTCCCCACACAGGTAGGCTATATATTGTACATACACCGGGAGTCACAAGTGGACCTGAATAAAGACTCAAAACCGTCGTAGATAAGTAAAAGTATAAGTATGTGTGTCACTTAGGGTTCTCAAACCCAGGGACCCCCAACGGTCCTTGGAAGGGGTCCATGGGATCCCCCGCAAAAACTGTTAAAATAGCATCACAATCACCCTAGTTTGCCCTATTTTATACTTCGGATATTAAAAAATAGCCGATCTACAAACTCACAACACAAAAAATAAATCTTGTATGGGAGTCCCTGGCACAAAACCAGATGGGGGTCGATCCGCACTCCACAGCCAAATATATAATCAACTTGGGGGTCCTCTACATGAACAGCCAAAAAGCTAAAATTAACTTGACGAACAACAGCATACGGAGGGAATCCATAATAAGGAATGCAAGAAAGAACAGAAGTGACAGGAACAGCAGGGTAGATGGATCAAGAATGAGTGCTGCTGCTTCATCCAAAGTTCCGAACTCTCTCCAGTGACCTCACTCTTTGGGGGGGAGGGGGGCGGGGTTCACAGAGTTTCCACCCCCTTCAATGCTTCAGCTGGTTTAAACTCTCCTTAACTGACTCATTCTCTTGCTTTTTTAAACTGTACTCCCCGCAGAGTGCAGGGACACACACTTATACATACAGCCCTCCACAGTGGAACAGGACAGCCTTTTAGAGGGGTAGACATGCCATTTAATGTAGTTCTGGACGGCCCGGCCCCATGGGGCTTCCGGCTCGTTGGAGGCAAGGATTTCAACCAGCCACTGACCATCTCTCGGGTGAGTGTGCCAGACAGTGTGCGTGTGCGTGTGTGATGTCAGTACATGGATATAGAATTAATCTTACAGCAAATGTACAGCAAATCTCTCTCAAAATGCATTAAGCATAACTGGGATGACATGAACCTTCTTCATTTCCCCTGTTTAACGTCTGTGTTCACCTGTCTACTGCCCGATAAGACCAACGCCAGTCTACGTATAATAATATGTATTTATTTTGGCTCTCTACTAACTCATTCATACTATGGTATAGGCCCAGGGAACTAGCGACTGGGACTGGATGGAGGGGTGGGGTTCTGTGCTTTCTGGGAAGACCGCCTGTGTGTGTGTGTGTGTGTGTGTGTGTGTGTGTGTGTGTGTGTGTGGGGGGGGGGGGGTGGAGGTTTGTGGGGCCTGCACCTGTGTTGTGTGACAGTAAATGCATGAGGCTTAGATAGAAATAGCAGCTTACACTATACACTTCACATTCAGCACACACACAGGCACACATTAAAGCCATTTGTGCACACTCAAACACATTCAGACATATACTGTACCACACAGCAGGATTCTGATCACACAGGCAAGTTTGAAACGTTTTGAGCAAAGGACACTTGAACCTGAAAATACATTGGATTTGATCCCGGGCCAAGTGTAGCAAGGCCTTATTTGTATGCACTCTTAGGTGAGCCACCAGGGTGCCTCTTCACACAGGCAACATTAATGATGGCAACTGAGCAGCTGAGCAGTGGTGGAAGATTCTCAATTACTACTTTATTACTTATGTAATTAAGGGTAGCGATACCACAACATAAAAATGTATTCAAACTTGAGTAAACAGTACAAAAGTATTGGCCTCAAAAACATATCCAATCCAATCCAATCCACTTTATTTATATAGCACGGTTTAGCAAGGTTTAGTGCTGTACAGGAAAAATAAAAAGCTACTATACAACAACAGCAAGAATACACAGTACAAAACAGTGAAACAACTGAGACACAGCGAAACAAAATAAAACATGGACCAAAGGTCAAACCGTTTTCAAAAATAGCAGATCTACAAGCTCACAAGTCATCAGCTATTCTGAAGCAGGCTTATAAAATATCATGTAATAATAATCTGCAATCTGTAAAGTAACTAGTACGTAGGTTAACTCAAATAACTGCAGTGGAGTAAAAAGTATTTGTCTCTGAGATGTCATGTAGTGGAGTATTAGTACAGTATAAAGTATTGAAAAACGGAAACACTCAAGGCACAGCACTTGATTAAATGTACTTAGGTATTATCCACCCACTGCAGCTGAGTCAACACAGATACGCATGGATTAAGAGTGAATGAGTTCAGCTCTATTCTTTGTCTCCTGTCTATTGTAACTGTGCAGTTGTTCAGAGATGCTCTCTCTGCTATGTTACTAATAATGCCATTAATCTGTCTAGAGCTCAGCAGTGGGTATAGGCATGGACGGTAAGGTAATCCCAGGCTACTTTACAAATCGTCACTGTCGGCCGGAAATCTTGTGTGACCAAAAGGTTACTTTTCAGGAAATGAAAAAAAGGAAAAACCTGTGTCCAGTGGATCCGATGTAGTTCTTTAGTCACAAGCTCTTCTTAATACTTGTCATTGGTTAAATATATATATATAAAAAAATGAAATACAGACAGACGTCAATCTCACATCCCTATTTTGGGTACGTCATTGTAGACGAAAGGTTTCAAATATTTAAAAAAATAGAAATATTTAAAGAAAAATAGAAACATAGACGTGTGCGTGCGTGCGTGTGCATGCATGTGTTGCATGTGTGTGTTGCGTGCGTGAAAATACCACTGCTAATATCAAATGGTGGAAATCACAGGTTCACATAATAAGAGTGCATGCATAGTTGCATACTGTATAACAATTAACTAGAACAATTCAATCGATTCAATAAGAGGGGCACATGGCTCTAGTGTGGGTTTGTGTGTTACCACACATCATGGTGTTTTGAATCAGGTTTATTTCTGATGGGATTTACAATTACCCTGCATGTCGATCAGCAGGTTTCTGTCTGTCTATGGTTACCCTGCATGTCGATCAGCAGGTTTCTGTCTGTGTGTCTATATACTATATTTAGGAATGGCATCAGAAAGAAACCAGCTAAAAGTGTTTGGTGGTCTGATCTCCAAACTGCCACAAACCACAGCTGTTGTTGTGTTAGACTGTTAGAGGACTCTGAAGCAGCCTATTATGAGAACAGAGATGAGAGAAGGCTGGAGTGGATGAGAGGGGTGGAAACAACTGAGGGGGAAATCAGGGATGGGGGGTGAAAGATGAAAGCCATAAAGAAAGGTTGGAATATGGCTGTAACCCGCTTAAAACCATATTCTAACCTTTCTTTCTGACTTTCATCTTTCACCTCCTTCCTTGAATGCCAAATAAGGGACAATCTAATAAGCCTTCGTAAAGTTGCATGTCGTGTGACTCTACTGTATTTGGCTAGCACATTCCTCTTGCTTACATGCTGTTGTTGGCTTGGAATAACAAGCCTTAAATTTACACAAGCACATACTGTAGCACCTTCAGGGTCTTCCTACTAGTCCTACAGTAGGTGCGTTTCCATAAAGCCGTTTTTTTGCGCATTAAGGCTCTTGCGCAAAATCTCCTGGATGGAAACACATCAAAGTGCGAATAAGTCTCCATTTTTCGCAAAAACACTTTTTCGCTTGGAGGTTGCGGATTTAGGCTTTTTCGAAAAAAGGGAAATGCGCAAATAGTGTATGGAAACACTTGCGGAAAAGGTTTTTAATTAGAAAGCATTGAACTCGCATTATATCGCTTTTGAACAGTTGGAAAATAAAATAAAAACGATGGGGAGGCAGTGGAGTGAACGGTGCATGGGTGGGGGTGATGTTGTGGATACATATGTCCCAATTTACTACTACCCGACCTGTCCGATTAATAATTGTGTAGTGTGTTCAAAGATCCCATATGAAGTCTGAATCCTCCCGAGTTGATCAGGGCGCTCCGATCATTTTGTTATCTGGATCGCTACTGTA